>NW_027195034.1:922500-982546 GCF_038502225.1 Cherax quadricarinatus
CAACAACATAACGGCTGCAGCATATAGGCGCCTGGCAAACTTAAGAATAGCGTTTCGATATCTAAGTATGGAGTCATTCACGACACTGTACACTGTACATCAGGCTCATATTGGAGTATGCAGCACCAGTACGGAACCCACTCCTGGTCAAACACGTCAAAAAATTGAAGAAAGGGCAAAACTTTGCAAGGAGATTAGTCCCGGAGCTAAGGGGTATGTCTTACGAGGAGAGATTAACGGAACTCAACCTGACGACACTGAGGACAGGAGAGATGGGGAGGACATGATAGTGATGTATAAAATACTAAGAGGAATTGACAAGGGAGGCAGGGCCAGAATGTTTCAGAGATGGGACACAGAATTGGGGACACAACCGGAAGTTAAAATCTTAGAGGAGCCATGGGGATGTTAGGAACTATTTCTTCAGTCTTAGAGTTTTCACAATATAAAAATATAAGAAAGGAGGAAAACTGCAGCAGGCCTGTTGGCCCTAATTAGGCAGGTGCTTCTCAAACCGAAACCTACTAACAAAAAAAAGTAAATAAAACAATCTCGAGACTGAAGTAGTGTAGGTAGAATGTATACATAGCTTTAAGAAGAGGTACGATAAGACTCTTGGAACTAGGAGAGAGAGAGGACCTGGTAGCAATCACCGAAGAGGCGGAGCCAGGAGGTGTGAAACGACCCCTACAACCCCAAATACGTGAGTACAAATATGTTAGTACACACACACACACACACACACACACACACACACACACACACACACACACACACACACACACACACACACACACACACACACACAGACTACAAACCTCACTCAAAGAAAAAGATCTTGGGGTGAGTATAACACCAGGCACATCTCCTGAAGCGCACATCAACCAAATAACTGCTGCAGCTTATGGGCGCCTAGCAAACCTCAGAACAGCATTCCGACATCTTAATAATGAATCGTTCAGGACCCTGTACACCGTGTACGTTAGGCCCATATTGGAGTATGCGGCACCAGTTTGGAACCCACACCTAGCCAAGCACGTAAAGAAGCTAGAGAAAGTGCAACGGTTTGCAACAAGACTAGTCCCAGAGCTAAGAGGTATGTCCTACGAGGAGAGGTTAAGGGAAATCAACCTGACGACACTGGAGGACAGGAGAGATAGGGGGGACATGATAACGACTTACAAAATACTGAGAGGAATTGACAAGGTGGATAAAGACAGGATGTTCCAGAGACTGGACACAGCAACACGGGGACACAGTTGGAAGCTGAAGACACAGATGAATCACAGGGATGTTAGGAAGTATTTCTTCAGCCACAGAGTAGTCAGGAAGTGGAATAGTTTAGAAAGCGATGTAGTGGAGGCAGGATCCATACATAGCTTTAAGGAGAGGTACGATAAAGCTCATGGTTCAGGGAGAGTGACCTAGTAGCGACCAGTGAAGAGGCGGGGCCAGGAGCTTGGACTCGACCCCTGCAACCTCAACTAGGCGAGTACAACTAGGTGAGTACACACACACACACACACACACACACACACACACACACACATTATAGACGTTCGTACCCAAAAGCAACAGACATACAGACATACAGACATACTCACTTAGTGACGTACTCGTTTACTGACTCCTTGGACTTACGACGGGCTCTCTAACCAGTATCCATACCTAAATAATGTATATTAGAGCTGATTTCCTCTATTCTGCTTATGACAACATACAGTACACTACGGTATAAACGTTTAAAAATATACCAGACATGTTATAAATGGTACAAAGGTGACATTAAAAGAATATCAAAGATGGTTGACATAAACTCACTACCATTATATGAAGTTCAGTGTAGATAAATGCAAGGTTCTGAAGCTCGGGAGTGTCCATAACCCCAGTACTTATCAGTTAAATAATGTAGAACTTAGCCATACAGAGTGCGAAAAGTATTTGGGGGGTTATCGTGAGCAGCAACCTTAAAGCAAGACAGCAGTGCCTAAGTGTGAACATTCAAATGGTATAAAATACCGACAGGTTGTTAGGTAAGACACATATGCAACAGTTAGGTATCTTTATTTCGAAACGTTTCGCCTACACAGTAGGCTTCTTCAGTCGAGTACAGAAAAGTTGATAGAAGCAGAAGATACTTGAAGACGATGTAATCAGTCCATCACCCTTGAAGTTTTGAGGTGGTCAGTCCCTCAGTCTGTAGAAGAGTATTGTTCCATAGTCTGAAACAATATGCAGTTGAAGTGACAGGATGGAGCCTATATACCGTCAGGAGGTGAGATGTAGGCCACTAGTAGAGGTAAGAATTTTGTCGTTGGGAGGTCAGGTCCCTCTCAAA
This sequence comes from Cherax quadricarinatus, assembly GCF_038502225.1. NCBI lineage: Eukaryota > Metazoa > Arthropoda > Malacostraca > Decapoda > Parastacidae > Cherax > Cherax quadricarinatus. The sequence goes on from NW_027195034.1 coordinate 924,839, forward strand.
TCCAGCCATTCTCACTAGTAGAAGTTGTCCAAGTTGATTTTAGGTCTGTACCAAGATACCCTTCAAGGGTGATGGACTGATTACATCGTCTTCAAGTATCTTCTGCTTCTATCAACTTCTCTGTACTCGACTGAAGAAGCCTACTGTGTAGGCGAAACGTTTCGAAATAAAGATACCTAACTGTTGCATACGAGTCTTACCTAACAGTGCCTAAGCGTACGTAATAACGCAAACAGATTACTGGGATTTATATCTAGAAGTGTAAGCAACAGAAGTTCAGTGGTTATATTACTGCTTTATACATCATTAGTAAGGCCTCACCTAGATTATGCAGCTCAGTTCTGGTTTCCATATTACAGAATGGACATAAATTCGCTAGAAAATATCCAGCGTAGAATGACCAAATTAATACATAGCATTAGAAATCTTCCATACGAAGAACGATTGAAGACTCGTAAACTACATCCACTTGTAAGACGAAGAATGAAGGGAGACATAATCGAAGTGTCTAAGTGGAAGATGGGTATTAACAAAGGGGATATAAATAAAGTTTTGAGGATATCACTTCAAGAAAGAACCCGCAATAATGGATTCAAATTAGATAAGTTTAGATTTCGAAAGGATATACGAAAGTATTGGTTTTAAAATAGGGTAGTTGATGAGTGAAACAGTCTACCTAGTAGGGTTATTGAAGCTAAAATGCTGGGTAGTTTCAAATTTAGGTTAGATAAATACATGAGTGAGAGGGGTTGGATTTGAGTGAGACTTCCATGATGAGTAAATGAAGTCATCAAAGCTTGTTTCTTGGGTACCATTGTAAATTGGGTCGGGCAAATATTTTGTTAGTGGGAAGGATTGTTAAGGGCCAACAGGCCTGCTGCAGTGCTTCTCCTTTCTTATGTTCTTATGTTCTTATATTATGCTCCTCACTTAGCGACGAATTCGATTAAACGACGTGGTTTTACGAACTGATCTCCATCGTTAAGTGAGGAGAGTCTGTAATGGGAAGACCCGAACGAGCCATTGGTTCACCCAAATGTGTAGATAGGTAAAAACTAAGTGTGCTAGAGAATGGAAATAGTATAGAACACAAAGGACCCAAGAAAATAAGATTAGGCAAAGAGGCAGAAACGAAAATGTACAGGTAAGAAGGGAGACCCAGCGAAAATACGAAAATAACATAGCATCGAAAGCCAAGTCTGACCCGAAGCTGTTGTACAGCCACAATAGGGAAAAAAACAGTCAATGACCAGGTAATCAGGCTGAGGAAGGGTGGATGGGAGATTACAAGAAACGACCAAGAAGTATGTGAAGAGCTCAGCATGAGATTTAAAGAAATATATTAAGTGGAGACGGAAAGGACACCAGGTAGCTGGAATGGTGGGGTACACCAAGAGCAACAAGTGCCGGACACAATACACACAACCAAGAAGGAGGTGAAGAGGCTACTAAACACTAGATAACTCAGAATCGGTGGGACCGGACATCATCTTTCCGTGGGTCCTGAGAGTGGGAGCAAAGGTGCTGTGTGTCACTCACAACAATTTTCAACACATCTATCGAAACAAGGCGACTACCTGAGGTGTGGAAGACAGCAAATGTAGTCACAATTTTTAAGAAAGGAGACACACACGTAGCATTAAACTACAGACCAATGCCACTGACATGTATGGTACACAAAGTCATGGAGAAGATTATCAAAAAAGTGGTGGAGCACGTAGAAAGAAATGAGCATATGCATGACAACCAGCACAGTTTCAAGGAAGGGAAATCCTGTGTCACACACTTACTGGAGTTTTACGACAAGGTAGTAAAACAGGAGACGAGTGGGTAGATTGCACTTTCTTGGACTGTAAGAAGGCTTTCGACACAATTCCACACATGAGATTAGTACAAAAGCTAGTGGATCAGGCAGGTCTAACAGTAAAGACTCTGCAGTGGATGAGAGAACACCTGACAAGAAGGCAATAACGAGTCATGGTATGTGACCAGGTATCAAAGCGGGCGCCTGTAACGAGCAGGGTTCCACAGGGGTCAGTCCTAGAACCAGTGCTCTCTCTGGTTTATGTGAATGACATGACGGAAGGGATAAATTCAGAAGAATCCCTGTTTGTAGATAATGTGAAGGTAATAAGGAGAACTCAGTCAGATGAGGATCGAGAATCAGGCAGGACTATAAACGGATCTGAATAGGCTGCAAGCCTGGCTCCTAGAGTTTAACCCCACCAAGTGCAAAGTCATGAAGATCGAGGAAGAGCAGAGAAGACTGCAGACAGAGTGCAGGCTAGAGGGCTACATGCTGCAAACCTCACCCAAGGAAAAGGATCTTGGGGTGAGTATAACACCGAGCAAATCTCCTGAGGGACATATCAGCCAAATAACTGCTGCAGCATGTGGGTGCCTGGCAAACCAAAGAATAGCGTTTCGGCATTTCAGTAAGAAATCGTTCAAGACTCGGTACACCGTGTACGTCAGGCCCATATTCGAGGATGCAGCACCAGTATGGAAATCACACCTGATCAAGCACGTCAAGAAATTAGAGAAAGTGCAAAGGTTTGCAAGAAGACTAGTCCAGAAGTTAAGGGGGTATGTTCTACGAGGAGAGGCTAAGGGATATCGACGTGACGACACTGGACGACAGGAAGGATAGGGATGGCATTACGACTTATAAAATACTGAGAGGAACTGGAACACACACCTATCCAAGCACATAAAGAAACAAGAGAAAGTGCAAAGGTTTGCAAGAAGACTAGTCCCGAAGTTAAGGGGGTATGTTCTACGAGGAGAGGCTAAGGGATATCGACGTGACGACACTGAACGACAGGAAGGATAGGGATGGCATTACGACTTATAAAATACTGAGAGGAACTGGAACACACACCTATCCAAGCACATAAAGAAACAAGAGAAAGTGCAAAGGTTTGCAACAAGACTAGTCCCAGAGCTAAGGGGTATGTCCTACGAGAAGAGGTTAAGGGAAATCGACCTGACGACACTGGAGGACAGGAGAGATAGGGGGGACATGATAACGACATATAAAATACTGAGAGGAATTGGCATGGTGGACAAAGACAGGATGTTCCAGAGATGGGACACAGCAACAAGGGGGACACAGTTGGTAGTTGAAGACACAGATGAATCACAGGGATGTTAGGAAGTATTTCTTCAGCCACAGAGTAGTCAGGAAGTGGAATAGTTTGGGAAACGATGTAGTGAGGCAGCATCCATACATAGCTTTAAGCAGAGGTATGATAAAGCTCACGGTTCAGGGAGAGTGGCCTAGTAGCGACCAGTGAAGAGGCGGGGCCAGGAGCTATGACTCGACCCCTGCAACCACAGCTAGGTGAGTACACACACACACACACACACACACACACACACACACACACACACACACACACACACACACACACACACACACACGCACACACACACACACACACACACACACACACACACACTTGGATTTCTCCTTGAGAAAATAATTAAATCATTAAATAATGAGTCGCTAATTTGCGAAGCGACAACTTGACAGGATGTCTCCAGCGTGCAGAATACCCAGGCAATGAGTACCTCTTCTCCTTAACTTCTTAAAGCGCCAGAATTCCAGCACTTCTAATGCCCTGGTGGGCAATATTACTTCAGATGCCCATGCCATGAGGATTCAAGCAACAGCTGGACAATCAACTTTGATGCAAAATTCCAGGTAAATAGACTGAGAATCTGTTTTACGATTAGCAGACGGGGAACCGAACCTACACCAATCCTTGCTCTGAATATAACGTGAAATGGAGGTAATATTGATAGATCTACCACCAATATTTATTAATGTATCCATGAAATGTATGCCAAAGTAAACAAAAAAATTATATGCCCAAGGGTAAATGAAAGCAAAAATGACATTTTTTTTTTCAACCAAATAGATGTAAGCATAATCGTTTTGATGCCTGACTCGTACGTCTACTCTTGCAGCATTGTATGTCGCATGTGTAACCTTCTAGGGTTGCTTTTGTGGTCTCGATGGTTGGGGCAATTATTTTTGTTAGTGGGTATGAGAAGTACTTGCCTAGCATGGGCCAGTAGGCCTGAGTGTTTACCGTAACCTCGTACGTATGATTGTGTGGCCTTGCTTTTGTAGCCTCGCAGACATGATTGTATAACCTCGTGGTCCTTTTTTTTGTGTGGCCTCATAGACTTACCTTATACTGGCCTATTTTTGATTGCAGGCGGTCGTGGATCCACCTCTCCGCTGACAGCTTCTGGATTCACTTTCTCCGTGCAGCGAAAACCCCATTATACCTATCCTTAAAGATATTATTACATTCGGATTCGGACTCTAGTACTTCGCTCTCTAGGTCGTCCCCCTACTGACGACTCTAAGGCTAAAGACGATTTTCCAAACATCCCTGTGACTCATCTGTGTTTTAAATCCCCAGCTATGCCCTTGTGTACCTGAGAATCGCCTCTCAGATTCTCTCTCTGTCAACTCCTCTCATTGTTGTGTAAGTCATAATCACGTCATCTCTGGTCCTGTTCACTAGTGTAAAGTTTAGCTCCTCAACTCTCTCGTTTAGTTCGTGCTCTCAGCTCTGCGAATAGTCTCGTTGCAAATCTTTGCAATTTTTCAAACTTCTTGACATGCTTCTTCATATGGAGGTTCCATACTGTCCATCTGCAGTGGTTGCAACCACTGGAACTACAAACCTACCACCCTCAGACGTCTGCAGTAATTGCAACCAAGGGAACATGCAAAGCTACGAGACTCAAGCGTCTGCCGTGATTGCATCCACGGGAACAATGCAAAGCTAGCAGCCTCAGACGTCTGCAGTGATTGGCCCGCCGTGTAGACGGGGGCTGCATAAATCCCAGCTGAGCGCCGCGATGTGTCAAGGAATGTGAATACAGTCAGTGCGGAGATTCAGAAATATTGTTGATTTTTTGTGTTGTCAGACCGAGTTCGGAGAGTAGATGGGGAGGGAAAGTGTCGGTGTTGGGGAAGGAGTGTACAAATATTGGGAGAGTGGGGAGACTGGTTCGGGGAGAAGGGCGGGATCGTTGGGGATTAAGGAAGTCTCCAAAGGAAATTTGGGTCACGTGTCATCATTGTAATGTCTGAGAAATGTGACATGAGTGAACAATGTCCAGTGTACTCGTATGTTTTTTACTCTCCCTTTCATGTCACCTTCCTTATTCGCATCCTCTATTTCCTCCTTCTCTTCTTTTTCCTTTTCATCTTCCTTCTCTCTTCTTTATCCCTAGTAGCGTCATTGAAGCTAAAACCTTGTGTAGTTTTAAAAATAGGTTAGATAAATGCATGAGTGGGTGCGGGTGGGTGCGAGTTGGACTTGCCTCGCATGGGCCAGTAGACCTGTTGCGGTGCTCTTTTTTTCTTATGTTCTCATGTTCTTCTTATGTTCTTATCCTCCATCTCAATTTTCTCCTCTATCTCTCCTTCATCCTCCTACTCCAGTCTTAACCCCTCCCTTCCTCCCTCCACCATCCTACCTCCTCCTCCTCTTCTTCCTCCTCCTGCTCTTCTTCCTCCTCCCCCTCCTCCTCTTCCTCCTTTTATCATTTTCTGGTTTTGCATCATCAATATATATTAAGTGTATTCTCTACAGCCTATACTTCGCCTTCTCTTCTTATATAAATGTTGAAGGTTGAGAGACTGTTGTCGGCTACCTCGCTAAATCTAAAATTTTCGCAAAAATAAAAAAAATATTGAAAATTCTCAGAATTATTTCCTCCATGCGTATACTACTTAATTTTACTTATTTTCTTTTCAATACGTATCCATAAACAGATAACTTTCTTAAGGTTGCCTTAATTTTTCACCCCCCCCCCCTCTAACTTTTCGATTTTATGTTACTCATAACTCAAGAACACTTCATCCAATCGCCTTTAATTTGGAACATTTTCATACTGTAACGAGGATTAATTTTCTGGAACAATTACCATGTTCACGCGACAAATGACTAAAGTTGTTCAGACTATTCTCAGCATCCTGGAACAACTTGGATAACCTCCAAAATCCAAAATGGTGTAGCTTCACCCCTTCAAAACCGATTCCAAAAAATACGAGGACAGCGGAGATTGAAATTCTAATATGTAGGGGCAGATTTGATGATTTAATGTGCAAAATTATGTGAAAAATTGTATCCCCCTTCAATCACATTTAATCACATAAAAAAAAAAAACAAATTTTAGTTTACCTTTTTTGAACGGCTTCAATATTTAACATCTGATGCATCTTAAGGTCAGGATGTTTACTGTTAAGTTTTGTTTACGTGTTCGAAAATTTTTTAATGTACTGTAATAGATAAAAAAAATGTAATCTGATTGGCTTCAAATTTTCAGCAGTGTTGTGATGTTCTAAACACGAGACTCACACTGCCACTGTGATTTTTACCAGCGTTGTGGTGTTCTGAACACGAGACTCACACTGCCACTGATTTTTACCAGTGTTGTGTTCTGAACACGAGACTCACACTGCCACTGTGATTTTCACCAGTGTTGTGGTGTTCTAAACACGAGACTCACACTGCCACTGTGATTTTTACCAGCGTTGTGGTGTTCTGAACACGAGACTCACACTGCCACTGTGATTTTCACCAGTGTTGTGGTGTTCTAAACACGAGACTCACACTGCCACTGTGATTTTCACCAGTGTTGTGGTGTTCTAAACACGAGACTCACACTGCCACTGTGATTTTTACCAGTGTTGTGGTGTTCTGAACACGAGACTCACACTGCCACTGGGATGTTCAATATTGTCGTGTTGTTCTGAACACAAAACTCACACTGCCACTGGGATGTTGAACATTGTCGTGTTGTTCTGAACACAAAACTCACACTGCCACTGGGATGTTGAACATTGTCGTGGTGTTCTGAACACGAGACTCACACTGCCACTGGGATGTTGAACATTGTCGTGTTGTTCTGAACACAAAACTCACACTGCCACTGGGATGTTCAGTATTGTCGTGGTGTTCGGAACACAAAACTCACACTGCCACTGGGATGTTCAGTATTGTCGTGGTGTTCTGAACACAAAACTCACACTGCCACTGGGATGTTCAGTATTGTCGTGGTGTTCTGAACACAAAACTCACACTGCCACTGGGATGTTCAGTATTGTCGTGGTGTTCTGAACACAAAACTCACACTGCCACTGGGATGTTCAGTATCGTCGTGGTGTTCTGAACACAAAACTCACACTGCCACTGGGATGTTCAGTATTGTCGTGGTGTTCTGAACACAAAACTCACACTGCCACTGGGATGTTCAGTATTGTCATGGTGTTCTGAACACAAAACTCACACTGCCACTGGGATGTTCAGTATTGTCGTGGTGTTCTGAACACAAAACTCACACTGCCACTGGGATGTTCAGTATTGTCGTGGTGTTCTGAACACAAAACTCACACTGCCACTGGGATGTTCAGTATTGTCGTGGTGTTCTGAACACAAAACTCACACTGCCACTGGGATGTTCAGTATTGTCGTGGTGTTCTGAACACAAAACTCACACTGCCACTGGGATGTTCAGTATTGTCGTGGTGTTCTGAACGCAAAACTCACACTGCCACGGGGATGTTCAGTATTGTCGTGGTGTTCTGAACACAAAACTCACACTGCCACTGGGATGTTCAGTATTGTCGTGGTGTTCTGAACACAAAACTCACACTGCCACTGGGATGTTCAGTATTGTCGTGGTATTCTGAACACAAAACTCACACTGCCACTGGGATGTTCAGTATTGTCGTGGTGTTCTGAACACAAAACTCACACTGCCACTGGGATGTTCAGTATTGTCGTGGTGTTCTGAACACAAAACTCACACTGCCACTGGGATGTTCAGTATTGTCGTGGTGTTCTGAACACAAAACTCACACTGCCACTGGGATGTTCAGTATTGTCGTGGTGTTCTGAACACAAAACTCACACTGCCACTGGGATGTTCAGTATTGTCGTGGTGTTCTGAACACAAAACTCACACTGCCACTGGGATGTTCAGTATTGTCGTGGTGTTCTGAACACAAAACTCACACTGCCACTGGGATGTTCAGTATTGTCGTGGTGTTCTGAACACAAAACTCACACTGCCACTGGGATGTTCAGTATTGTCGTGGTGTTCTGAACACAAAACTCACACTGCCACGGGGATGTTCAGTATTGTCGTGGTGTTCTGAACACAAAACTCACACTGCCACGGGGATGTTCAGTATTGTCGTGGTGTTCTGAACACAAAACTCACACTGCCACTGGGATGTTCAGTATTGTCGTGGTGTTCTGAACACAAAACTCACACTGCCACTGGGATGTTCAGTATTGTCGTGGTGTTCTGAACACAAAACTCACACTGCCACTGGGATGTTCAGTATTGTCGTGGTGTTCTGAACACAAAACTCACACTGCCACTGGGATGTTCAGTATTGTCGTGGTGTTCTGAACACAAAACTCACACTGCCACCGGGATGTTGAACATTGTCGTGGTGTTCTGAACACAAAACTCACACTACCACTGGGATGTTGAACATTGTCGTGGTGTTCTGAACACAAAACTCACACTGCCACTGGGTGACCTAAGTCCCAGTTTGCCAATGTTATTGAATAAATAATTAGATTTTTTTTTTAATAACTAAAGACTGATTTTTTCTGATTGGCTGTAATGTATTATTGACGATGTATTCCATAACAAGGATAAGAACCCATAAATTTAGTCTGAATAGGTGCAAATTTTAAGTTTTTCTTACACTTAAAAAACTTCGAATAATTCGAATCAGATTAATTACTGAAGAACGATTTTTCTGTTCGGCTTCAAACTTTTATCATTCGTGGATTTTATTTAGATACAGTTTGTCACTAACTTTGAGCCGTTTGAATTTAAATTTGTCAGTTTTACTGAGGAAATTGTTTTCCATGAAATAACTAGTGAATGCCTCTTCTGATCGGCTTCAACGTCATAATGCAACTTCTGATCGGCTTCAACATCATAATGCAACTTCTGATCGGCTTCAACATCATAATGCAACTTCTGATCGGCTTTAACGTCATAATGGAACTTCTGAGCGGCTTCACCCTTAATGTTCTTGTGTATTTTGCAGTAATGGTATGTTTGAATGGTTTTAATTAGATTTCGAGCTTATATATGCCAATTTACAATTTTTCATGAGGAAATTTGGATATTAGTTTCCATTTGATGACTTATGAATCACTCTTTTGATTCCCTTCAAATCTTCACTACAAATTTTTTAACTACATTATCAACAGTTTGTGCTCTCGTCTGCTACCCGTTTCTTTCCACCTGACGCCAGTATATAAGCGCCAGGCTTCTTGTCTGTGCTCCAGAATCTTCACGACTACGGTGATCTTCACATTTACTCCAAGGCGGAGGGACAAATTACCTCATCTTTTATATATAGTTCTGTGTTGCAATCATGTTCATGAATCTGTATTGATAAAGCCACTGGATGGCGAAACGTCTACAATAAAGATACCCAGACGTTGCACGTGTGTCTGATTTTCATTTTTTTGGTATTGTATACCATTCATGTTGTGGAGAAATTTTCTCCAGGAGGGGGTTATCAGCCCCCTTCAGCCCCTTTCAGCCCTGAGGGGCCCAGCTTTCTCAGAAAGGGCAAACTTCTTGTTTATTGCTATATCAAGTAATTGATCCCAGATGCAGTACGAGTATGTGACGTGGTCACGCGGCTCCTTGCAAGAGTCCAGTGTCGCAAAGTGTAGTTTAATAATAAGAGACAGTCCATCTCTTACCTTAACAGAACAATTAAGAAAAATCCTGCTCCCACTTTACTACCATGGTAAAGATAGTGTACATTGTTGTCTATGCTTAAGACAGCAAGAATCAAGCATTCTGCTTTGCTTCATGGAGGAAGTTTGGCAAGGAAGCAAAAAGTACTAGGTCAACTTTTCCTTTATTTTCTAGGGGCATTGCGGCAGTGTAGGAGGCTGTGAGGTCAGATTACTTTTCACCCTACTGGGAGTCACACTGACGCCGGAATAACCAACAAAGAACACTGATTCATGTGTTAGTGTGTACAAAGAAGTGTCTCACAAAACACACTACACTTTTACAGAGAAGTGTGGTCAGCTTCTCTAGTAAACAGATTATGAATAAATGAACAAATCTTGATGAACAGTGTAACAACGAATGTTGCGATCCAACAGAGTGTAGTGCGACATTCTTCAAGGAACACTATTCTTCAATCAAGTCATCAGATGTCCGGGTGTAACTACGGGTCAGATATATATACCCAGAATCACGAAATCGTAATGACACGATTGCAAACAAACCATACCAGGGGCGGGGATAGAACCCGCGATCAGAGAGAGACTGATCGCGGGTTCTATCCCCACCCGTGGTATGTTTTTTTTTTCATATACCCAGGTAAGTGTATTAAGACATAATGAGTACGATTGACTGCACAGTTGAGTACAAAGTTGTGAATTAGCAATTTACCATAAACCCCGGTGAGGAGCGGACCTTTGAGTCCACACAAGTAAGTTTTCCAGTCAGCAATCAGTGAATGAAATACTCTGATATAATACCCCCTAGGGGTAATTTATTATTAATACATTTAGTTTCCAGCCCATTGCAAAGTGGCTACGACAGCTTCTCAAGACCTCACCTGCAGGGGTGGCTGTGTAGGTGATATCTGTCTTATCAAGCTAAGTTCCCCTATATTTAATCTTTAACTTTAACTGGTAAACCATTTCTCAACACATGTACAACTTATGCCACACCCCGCACTATTCCATTTTATTGCATCTAAGGTACAAGGGACCGGGATTATTAAATATGGTGGTATCTCCCATCGGCTTTAATTAACCCTCTTCAGTTAATTTTGGTCGTGCCATCTTGGAGTTTTAACACTGGGTAGGGTAGGTGGTTTTCACATTGGAAGTAATAGGCTTTCTGGGAAGTAATAGGCATTTGTCATTTCTTTTCATTCGGTCTCACCGATCATTTTCATTTCTCTTCTCCTTTATTTATCAGCAGAAATAATTCTTTACTTTCCACACTCCTCGGTGACGTGAGCTCTTATCGAACTCCCATGGACACTGACTTCTTAAGACCGATAACAGGTTTGAGGAAATCATCCAGTACTTGAAACTAGCTCCAGTGTTCCGCTTCCTCCAGAAGACAATGCTAACCACCGCTTCACTTTTACTATGGCTCCGAAATCTACCGAGACACAATGACTATGTGCCGATCAATAGTTCGCAGCCAACTGTCAACAACCTTGACGACACTAGTGAAATTCACTCGCTTCCTTGCTCACATTCTAAGACGTCCACCATCTGGAGACCTGATGCATTCCTTAGCAATCGTCCAATAGGACAAGAGCGCTTGATCTTCACCATTTGACGCATCTTCCATTTTTTCGAGGAGTGGGATGAACAGTATCAGCACCACCTAGGCCGACAAGTTGTAGAGACTGCACTCTGTTGAATCCAACAATGTCACAGCTGCGTAGCACTAGTTCATATCAGTCGTACTAAGCGGAAAAGAAACAAAAATAAAAGCATAGGAAGTAAGAAAACCTAAATATTTCTGTACAAACACAAAACAAAAATTAAGAATACCTCTAGACATGGTTCACTAGTTACAGGAAATTGAGGCACCGATGTCGATAAAGAAATGAATGAGGTTTTAAAGACCAGTATGAACTAATGTTTAGGAGTCCTGTGGCATGCGAAGAGTACGTAACCTTTATTCGGTTACCAGCGAACCAGGGACTGAGGGTTGACGATGGGGCCCCGTCGTTCAACCAGTACCCGGGCTCCAGCAAGTGAGAAGATGGTTTTGGCAATCGCAGTGGTTATGTGGGTACCACTCACCTGTCTGCCCTTGTCATTCCCATTCTAGAGCTGGTTGAAGCACGGTCTGCTCTCTAGTGGCTTCTATTCTGCCTTGCTTACTGTGAAGTGCACTAATACCTATCGTTGTACATAGTGTATATAGTGTACATACTTCTGTTCTAAATTGGTGAAGGATAATATAAGTCAAAAGTTTTTCTGCTGTGTTCATTTTGCTCCCTTTACACCCAGGATAACAGGCCTTTGGAACTCCTGAGTTGTAATAAGTCCACTAAGCGACAAGAGAGTCATAAGAACATGCGGAAGGTGGCCCATATTTGACAGGACCGTGTCAAGTCCAACCCACTAACAAAAATATTTGACATAAGAACATAAAGGAGGACCACTGCAGCAGGCCTTGTGGTCCATACTGGGCAGGGGCCTATCAAATACCAACCCCACCAACAAAAATATTTACCCAAACCGCCTTCAGTTCTACCCAAGCAATAAGCCCCGACAACCTCCTTAATGTGCAAATCCCACTTAAACCCGACCCCTCTCACTTATAAGAACACAAAGGAGGATGGAACACTGCAGCAAGCCAACCGGCCCACACTAAGCACGTCCCCCTCAAACCCAAAACCAGGTTGTGACCCAGCTAATTAAAGCAACAGGAAAAAATGTCAAGTTCAAACCTGGACAAACGCTCTCGCTTCACCAGGATTCCCAGCCAGAGTAGAAACATTGACCTTTCAACCTGTTGTCTATGTTCCCCATCAGTAAAATGGGTACCTGGGTGTTAGTCGACTGGTGTGGGTCGCATCCTGGGACACTGACCTAAGGAGGCCTGGTCACAGACCGGGCCGCGGGGGCGTTGACCCCCGGAACTCTCTCCAGGTAAACTCCAGGTAAACTCCATATTTGCTGTCACCCCTCAGTACCCAGCGATGACTTCTAATGCATCTGCTTCTATGTCCAACTCTTCACTACACTATCAAATCGTTCTTCTTCGCCCTTCTATATTTGTAAATAACAGTCACAGCGAATCAGATTTGCGTTCATTTGTTCCTTCGTTTCAGGACTCAAGTGGCTCTTAGTAATTCCGTCTTTCCTTTGGCATCTACTAAGGTTCTTGCTCTTTCTCTCTCCTATATCCTGTTCTTCCATCTCTCGCATTATTCCGCCTACCTCTTCTGTGACTCCATAGACAACTGAGGCCACAGTAGCACATCTACAAGAGACAGGTCCCTCATCTTAAAGGGGAAAAATAAAAGATTCTCATCTAAATTTAAATGCACAAACATATCTCATGACTTTATCTCTGCCATTACAGCACTTTTTATCAATTCCATAAATTCAAGCTTGTGATTCTCATTTGATCAGTATTTTGCAACCCTCTACACTTACATCTACCATGCATAACAAAAAAAAGGCACAATACCGTGACTGGAACGATACACAAATAACCCTTGTGTGACTTTGTAAATGGTCAAAGTCGGACCGAAACGTCGTTGTAAGCTCCTCTCTTCTGTATGCGGGTTATTTGTGTATCTACCATGCATCTTGCTTCTAGCAATTCCCAACAATTTCCCCCTCTACCACTTCATATCGACTTTACACTAGGCTGAATTAATACAAGAGTGAGAGGGATGAGTTGAGTGGGACTTTGAATGAGCTGACTGGGACTCACACACCATGAGCTAACATTTTTGGGTCAGGCTTACTTCTCGGGTCGCCTTGAGAATGGGCTGGAAAAATACTTCGTTAGAGGGTTCAAGTTTAACAAGGATCTGCCTAGTACGGTCCGGTAAGCCTATTAAAAAGGTCCTCCAATCTTATGTTTTTATTTATTGAGTGAAAATATATAATCAATGATATGTGGTCATTTTGAGAGATACATCAGTACAGAAATAAAATCAGAGTTCTAGTGATGTTGATGCTATAAACATTGTTGAGATCATACAAATCTGTAACCATAAAATTACATTGATAAAGTAATTTTATGGTTAAATATAGAGAAAAATTTAATCAGAAAAATAAATTTAATGTAATATTACCAGTGTTGTTTTAAATTACATATGTTATGAATGATAATTACAATCATTGTTATATTCCTCATAATTAACTTAAAGGTGACAAAGAGCCTCTTTTAAAAGTCAAAAGTTATTTCTACTGAGGCATCTGTTTACAGACCTACTGTTAACATATTTGAAATTGATTTGTTGGATGTGTTAAAAGGAACCATATAATTTGGGTTCAGTAATCATTATCTGATACAGCCTCATATTTGGTACTAAAAAAAAATATTCCATAAACGGTGATTGGGAGAAAACCATTGCTGTTTTCATGGTCCTATCCAAATTTTTGTTAAGGCAGACCACTTTATTCTAGGGGATGTGCTTAGTAATTACCAAATCCTTCTTGATATTTATATTATGTGGATGCGGAAACACAGCTGATTATTATATTTTTTTTTTTACGAGGGCGTAAGACAAGGGGACATCCTTCACCATTGCTATTTCAACTCTCTGGATGATGTAATTATTGAAATAGATTCTATGGCAGTGGGATGTAGATTCCACTTCATTATGAGAAACATCATTGTTCATTTTGGCTGTCACAAATAAACATTTACAGACATTAATTGTTTCGAAGCAAAAGTTTATAATTTTAAGCTACAAATAATCATAAGTGAATTAAAAATATATTGAATTCCGTGACATTACTAGTACTAATAATTTGAGTAATAAGTATGAAATTGCTAAACAACGTAAATATTTAGGTGTCTGCAAAATTTTATTTATTTTTAGATATTTCAAAGGAAATAATATCAATAAGATTTTTATAGAACAAACTGTATCCCTGATTATTTTTTTGCAACTCTGGGATAGTAATACGGTATTTAATAAGAGGTAATATTGCAATTTTAATGTTGCCTTCACAAATGCCTTGGAAAAAAATGGGGTTACCCACTTACAATAGTAGTTACCCAGTCATACATTTATGTAATATTTATTTAAACATAATATTACCTTATTACAAGCCAGGCAGTGAAAATCATTGATCAATAAACATTGTGTTTTTTTTAATCTTAGTTACTGGTAAAAAAGGGACAAAATTTTCCTTCGTTTCCCAGCTTCTCAGCAACAAATATTGTATAATTTCCTTTATAAAGGATTTGGATGTAATAAAATCTCGAATTAATTAGGTAAACAATCATGAGTTACTGTAAAATATATAGAATGCAGCTGAAAAATGCATAGAAAAGTAGCATTTTATTAATATATGTGAATATATAGATAATATGTAGCGGGTATTTATACGTCACCGTTAATTATGAAGTAAAATATATTCATTGACTGACTACTATTACTTTATTTTTACTACTACTACTACTACTACTACTAGTACTGTTACTACTACTACTACTACTACTATTACTGTTACTACTACTACTACTACTATTACTACTACTACTACTACTGCTACTACTACTACTACTATTACTGTTACTACTACTATTACTGTTGCTACTACTACTACTACTATTACTACCAATACTACTACTGCTACTACTACTACTATTACTGTTACTTCTACTACTACTACTATTGCTACTACTACTACCACTACTGCTACTACTACTATTACTGTTACTACTACTATTACTACTACTACTACTACTACTAATACTACGGCTACTACCAGTGCTGCTGCTTCTGCTACTGCTGCTAACTTCCTCCCATCGGACTTCATGACTTTATTTCTGGTCTATCTTTTTTTTTTTTTTGCTCCATTGTAACTTGACAATGGTTGAATACGCACTGAACCGTTGTGTAAATTATCCTTTGTGAGTGAGTTACTGTGTAACCTGGATGACCCGACGCTCAGTGTGGCAAGTGATTCATTTGTCAATTTTAATCTAATGACTCAACTCCCCGCCCTCTCCTCTCTCCTCACCCGCAATTCCCGCCCTTAACTCGCCCACCATCCTCATTCTCTCCCTGACTCCTTGATCTCACCCCCTCATCCTCGAACTCAGTCTCGCCCTCACCCTTCGCTCTTATTATCAGCCCCACCCCGCTACCGAGTCCTTCATCCCCCACCTCCACCCTCATCAATATATTTGTGTTTCCCTACATATACCATTATGTCTACTTCGTTCTCGGTCATAAAAAAGCGTTGTAAACTGATACAGTTGACTATCCATCCATCCATCCATCCATCACTGCTTTCCGCCTCCTCTGCCAAACCTTCACATTTCCTCCTCTGCAAAACTGCACTACCCAGAGGGTCCATTTGTACAACACTGAAGTTAACTGATGTCTCCTGTAACTAGAAAGAAACAGCATCTGCAGTATAATCAGTACAAGTATGAGCTTGGAACACTCTTCTTCGTCTTAATATTTAAACATTATTGTTACTGAAAAGCGCTGAACCAATGTAGGCATTCAGCGTAAGGAATGATGACGGTTCGATCTTCATTATGTTAATTGATGCCCAGGTTCTGACCAGTCGGAGAGTTTTTAAACATGCTGCTTGTACTGTTAGTGGAACTGAACTAATATACAGTGACTCTTGTGTGTATACAACACTATTCTAACATACAGGGATACTTGACTGCACAACACAGCCTTGTAGGATACGGGGTTATTTAGCTTCACATTACTGCCTCTTGTGACAGAGGAATTCTTGACTGCACAACACAGCGTCATAAGATACAAGGATGACTGATTGCACAACACAGCTTCGTAAGAGACAAGGACGCTCCACTGCACAACACAGCTTCGTAAGAGACAAGGATACTCCACTGTACAACACAGCTTCGTAAGAGACAAGGATGCTCCACTGCACAACATAGCTTCGTAAGAGACAAGGATACTCCACTGTACAACATAGCTTCGTAAGAGACAAGAATGCTCCATTGCACAACACAGCTTCGTAAGAGACAATAATGCTCCACTGCACAACACAGTTTCGTAAGAGACAAGGATGCTCCACTGCACAACACAGCTTCGTAAGAGACAAGAATGCTCCACTGCACAACACAGCTTCGTAAGAGACAAGGATGCTCCACTGCACAACACAGCTTCGTAAGAGACAAGGATGCTCCACTGTACAACATAGCTTCGTAAGAGACAAGAATGCTCCACTGCAGAACACAGCTTCGTAAGAGACAAGAATGCTCCACTGCACAACATACGCTCC
This sequence comes from Cherax quadricarinatus, assembly GCF_038502225.1. Lineage (NCBI taxonomy): Eukaryota > Metazoa > Arthropoda > Malacostraca > Decapoda > Parastacidae > Cherax > Cherax quadricarinatus. The sequence continues at coordinate 941,869 of NW_027195034.1, forward strand.
TCTTGTGTCCATCCCTCATGTTCACATTTAGGGCACATTCACCCTTCTGTTTCGTACTTTCTTACCCCTGTTCATCTGACTTTGATCTTGTTAAACATTTCCATACTATCTGTTCCTCTTCCCCATATTTATCGTCTTCCAAAAACTCCCTAGCCTGTTCTAAGCCTCATCATTTGCTCTAGAGGATCTGTCTCTCAACCTCTTTGTTCCTGGCTGGAAAATGTTCACTTATTTTCATGGTTTAGTTTCTCCTGCTCACCTCCTTCATTCTCAAGATCTCAACAAAAGTGTATGTCTACAGCCTACTTGTAATACGTCATGATGTTGAGTGTCTCTTTACCAATGTCTCACTTGATTTTTCAGTGGTCTCAGACTGAAGACCTTATATCTACTGATGTCTTTCTCGACCACTTTTCGTCTTGACTTAAGAAATCGTAATGACACGATTGCAAACAAACCATACCCCCGGCCTGGTCTAGTGGCTAACGCGACGGGCTGGAGTTTTGAGACTCTATGACCGCGGGTTCAATCCCGGCCGGGGGTATGGTTTACTTTTCGTCTTTATGTGGACCATAACTTTTTTTGCACCCATGGTAACTTCTAATCTTAAACATCTGGTGTTGCTTTAAGCTCATTTTTATCCCACAGTTCTTGCTAACCTCTGTATGTTAATTGCTCACTTATAACTTTTGTGTGATGCCCATAATTATCTCACCTTCTCTTTCAAGTTCAGTGCTGAATAGCAATTAAATTAATTGCTACCTTTTCTGGATATTTATGTTCACCGGTTTGAGATATGTCTAACTTTTTATGCCTACCGCAAAAGCCTATGTAAAGTAACATGTACATTCACAATTTTTCTTACAATGTTATTTATGGGATGACAATTTTTCAGGTTTCTCTGCGTCTCTGTGCCCTCCACATGTCATCTTCAATTTCTCAACTTTGAAATTTCTATTTTCCATGGATATTCCATCTCTTTGTTATCTTCCCAGTTTCACAAACTCTACCTTTGCCTTTGTTAAACGAATCATTTTCTCTCCTGCAAAATCTCTCGTTCTTTGCCTTTCCTGAATTTCCATTCTACGTTATCTTAACACCTTCCTTCCTTTAGATATCAAACTTACATTTCACCCAACTAATGTTCTTTGTAGCACTGTAGTTCACAATTTTCCTCCTGTTAATGATGTTTTCGATAATTTAATAATCTCCTTTTGCCTCTTCATTTCTTTGGCGAAACTGGCTGCTCACTTTCTGATAATTTTGAAAAAAAAATGAGTGCTAGGTTTGGTAACACTAGCAAATAATAATAGAAATAATAGCCATTCATTAACCTGATTTGCTAGTTTCATCTGTCTGTCCTTCTTACCTTCATGGATGCATCTTAATATTATTATTAATAATAATAATAATAATAATAATAATAATAATAATAATAATAATATATCTTTATTTCTACAAGTACATGTACAAGGTATACAGTCCTAGCTGACATCAATAACATATTACTATATAGAAAGCCGCTTGTTATGCTGAGCATTTCCCGCAAATTAGGTCAATTTTGCATCAGGATGCGACCCACACTAGTCGACTAACACACATGTATCCACCTTACATGGTCAGTCGGTGTAAGGAAACACGCCCAATGTTTCTACCCTTGCCGGGAATCGAACCCGGGCGCTCACCGTGTGAAGCGAGAGTTTTGCCACCAGGCCACGGGCCACCGTGGTGAGTCAATCCACACAAAAGTTTCCCATCATTTGTGACTTGACGTTTAGCCTATCTCCTGAATTTCCTTCACTTTCTTAAGCATGGGCGATTTCTTTTCTTTGTTCCTTTGTTAGACCCTTGGGAACATGTGTCAGAAATTGAAGTTAACCGCTCCTTCATCACCTTCAAATCTAATTAACCATTATTGCTGCTGCCGCCGCGCTACCGCAGCCGCTGCTGCTACCACAGCCTCTGCTGCTACCGCAGCCGCTGCTGCTACCGCAGCCGCTGCTGCTACCGCAGCCGCTGCTGCTACCGCAGCCGCTGCTGCTACCACAGCTGCTGCTGCTACCACAGCCGCTGCTGCTACCACAGCCGCTGCTGCTACCACAGCCGCTGCTGCTACCACAGCCGCTGCTGCTAGCACAGCCGCTGCTGCTACCACTATTAGTACTGCTACTACTACCAGTACCAATACTAATACCACTTCCATTACTACTACTGTACCAGTATTACTACTACTATTGTACTAGCATTACTACTACTGTACTAGCATTACTACTACTACTGTACTAGTATTATTACTACTACTGCACTAGTATTATTACTACTACTGCACTAGTATTACTACTATTGTACTAACGTTACTGCTACTGTTGTACTAGTATTACTACTACTACTGTACTAGTATTATTGCTACTACTGTACTAGTATTATTGCTACTACTGTACTAGTATTATTGCTACTACTGTACTAGTATTACTACTACTACAATTGTACTAACATTACTGCTACTATTGTACTAGTATTACTACTACTACTGTACTAGTATTACTACTACTACTGTACTAGTATTACTACTGTACTAGTATTACTACTACTACTGTACTAGTATTACTACTACTGTACTAGTATTACTACTACTACTGTACTAGTATTACTACTACTACTGTACTAGTATTACTACTACTACTGTACTAGTATTACTACTACTACTGTACTAGTATTACTACTACTACTGTACTAGTATTACTACTACTACTGTACTAGTATTACTACTACTACTGTACTAGTATTACTACTACTACTGTACTAGTATTACTACTACTACTGTACTAGTATTACTACTACTGTACTAGTATTACTACTACTGTACTAGTATTACTACTACTGTACTAGCATTACTACTACTACTGTACTAGTATTACTACTACTACTGCACTAGTATTGCTACTACTACTGTACTAGTATTATTACTACTACTGCACTAGTATTGCTACTACTACTGTACTAGTATTATTACTACTACTGCACTAGTATTACTACTACTGCACTAGTATAAATACCACAAATACCTCTTTACCCTTATCTAAATACTGTTCACCTATATATTTGACTGCAGACACTTGGTGTACATGCCGCCTACCCTTCCTAAGTCTCCTTCTTCATCTCTTTCCGTCTTACTCTTAATTCTTTCAATAATATCTCTACCGTACAATTTACCAGGTATACTCAACAGAATTATTCCCTTAGGTAATAAAGATACCTAACTGTTGCATATGTGTCTTACCTAACATCCTGTCGGTATTTTATACCATTTTAATATTCATTCAGACTTATTCCCCTATAATTTTTACACTCTCTTATGTCCCCTTTGCCTTTATACAAAGGAACTATGCATGCTCTTTGCCAATCACTAGGTACCTTACCGTCTTCCACACATTAAATAAAAACACTAACCACTCCAAAACTATATCCCCACCTGCCTGCATTTCTATCTTTATCCCATCAATTCCAGTTGCTTTAGCCCCTTTCATTCTACTCACTACCCAACGTACTTCCCCCACACTCACAACTGGTTCTTCCTCACTCCTATAAGATGTTATTCCTCCTTGCCCTATACATGAAGTCACAGCTTCCCTACATTTAACAATTCCTCAAAATATTCCCTCCATCTTCTGGTCTGGTACTGTTCCTGGTGTATGTGAATGATCTGATGGAAGAATTATACTCAGAAGTGTCTCTGTGAAGCTAATAAGAATTCAGTCAGATGAGGATCAGGCAGGACTACAAAGGGATCTGGACAGGCTGCAAGCCTGGTACAGCAACTAGCTCCTAGAGTTTAACCTTACTGTGTGCAAAGTCATGAAGATCGGAAAGAGCAAAGAAGATTGCAGACATAATACAGCCTAGGGGGGCCAAAGATTGCAAACCTCACTCAAGGAAAAGGATCTTGGGGTGAGCATAACACCGAGCACATCACCTGACAGGTACATCAACCAAATAACTGCTGCAGCATATGGGTTTCTAGTAAACCTAAGAACAGCATTCCAACACCTCAGTAAGGAATAGTTCAGGACTCTGTACATAGTATACGTCAGGCCAACAATGGAGTATGCAGTACCAGTTTGGAACTAGAGAAAGTGCAAAGGTTTGCTACAAGAATAGTCCCGAAGCTAAGGGGTATGTCCTAAGAGGAGAGCTTAAAGGAAATCGACCTGACGACACTGGAAGACAGGAGAGATAGGGAAGGTGGGTATCATAACGACTTATAAAAAACTGAGAGTAATTGGCAAGGTGGACAGAGACAGGATGTTCCAGAAATGGGACACAGCAACAAGGGGTTACGAATGGAAACTGAAAACTCAAGTGAGTCACAGGGGTGTTAGAAAGTATTCCTTCGGTCGTAGAGTTGTCCAGAAGTGAGGTAGTGGAGACAGGATCTATACAAAATTTTAAGAAGAGGTATGATAAAACTCATGGAGCAGGGAGAGTGTGTATCTAGTAGTGACCATTGAAGATGTGGGACCAGGAGCTATGAATCCACCTCTACACACACACACATTCGGGCTCACACACGCACACACTCAGCAATTGGGAGTTGGGATAGCAGTAAGCGAGGGGGGAGAAGGTGGAAAGGGGTATAGGTCCCATGCAGAGGCATGCCCATGCAAACAATGGTCATGTAAAAATGGGACCCAGAGACAAAGAGGGAAAGGTAATGGGAGGAGGTTTGGTCAGTGTTTATTCATGAGCTTCAGAAGCATGAAGGGAGAATGCAGAATGACAGATGGCAGGAAGAAAAACAAGAGATTGAAAACATCATCAAAGAAATAGGCGAGGAGGACATGACTAAGATAGTAAATTTTCAGAAAATAGGGAAAAAATTAGCTGGTCAAGCTGATTTTCAAGAAAGAAATGGAGCAAAACAGGATCCTGCAAGAGAAACCACAGATGAAAGAATCATCACCATACAAGAACTGAATGATAGCAGCTGAAGGAGAGGACACAGAAGCAAAAGGGGCTTGGAAGAGAGACAATAACAGAATCAGCAGAGGACAACCAGAGCAGGGCAGAGAAACAAGCACAACTACACACTGAATCACCCCCAGAATCCCACAACCAAACGTTATCCCAACACAAACCACAATCCACACTTACAGCCCCCACCCCACACTATGCTGTAGAATCCCACAGCATACCACCACGTCCCCCAGCCTCACAGACTCCCCAGACCACAGTGTTGGGCAGGAAATTGAAGGTATGATGCAACAACGCTGATGGAATAACGACTAAGTGGGAGAAGTGGCACTGAAGAGTCAAAGAGGTATCACTGGGCATCATAACTCTCACAGAAACCAAGCTCACAGGAATGGTAACAAATGCCATATTTTCAAATCCTTAAGTAAGACAGAGGGAACAGAGGGGTGCAGGAGTGACACTGCTCATCAAAACTGATGGAATTTTGATGATGAGCTGGAGAGAGGAGACACAGGAGAAGCAGGAGACTAAATAATAGGAACACTTCAGTCTTGAGGTCCCAAGGTGGTAATTGTAGTGATGTATAACCCACCACAGAACAGCAGGAGGCCAAGGCAAGTGTATGATGAGAATAATAGAGCAGTATTTGCCACACTTGTTGAAGTGGCCAGAAGAGCTCATGCAAGCAGACCAAAGCTGCTGAGTATGGTTGACTTCAACCACAAAGAAATCGACTGGGAGAACCTTGAGCCACATGGGGGCCCAGAAACGTGGAGGGCTAAGATGATGGAGGTGGTACTGGCAAACCTCATGTACCAACACCTAAGGGATACCACCAGAGAGAGAGAGGACAGGATGAACTAGTGTTTAATGAGATTATTTGGTGCAGCTGGTAGCTGGGAGTAAATGATACGTCTTTGGAGACTTCTTACTTTATTTGTAATGTCATTGTGGGTACACAGGCTTGTGTGTTGTGATCATGGCCCAGTAGGGCCATGCTCACGAGAGGGAGAACTAGTAGGCCTTGTGTCTTTATGCTAGGCCGCTGAGAGAGTAAGTGTGTGTGGGCCCAGCGTCCCACTCACTTTGGGCTGGCCCAGAGGGCAGCACCTTAGTGGCGCAAAATATGAACTAAGCTGGCAGACAGCATAAGCTGTCTGTGCAGACAGTACAGTCTGTCTACATACGCTTGGCCACCTGCCACATGGTCGTCCCGACCATGTATGGCGGTAAAAAAAACTCGGTATCTCTCTCGTACGAGCAGTTCTCCCAGGCGAGTCTGCTGCTGACTCTTCTGACACCCAGCCAGTGCAGGAAGATGATCTAGCTATGACAGATTATCCTGAAGAGGTCCCAAAACTTCTCCAGTTTCTCAATCGTGCACGTTCTGCAGTCGTGCTAGATGGTGAGTCGATGGGTTTGACCCCACTGATCTCTCACCGTATTTCACTTGACAAAGGTACTAAACCCATTTATGTACCTGCGTATTGCCTGCCACATGCGCAAAGAGTCTTCACTGAAGAACTCATTACACGGATGCTCCATGATGAAGTTATTGAGGAGTCCACTTCCCCGTGGAATGCTCCTCTCATTCTGGTCCCCAAGAAAGATGGAACCTGGCTCCCTGTTATCGATTACAGGAAACTGAATGCGTGTACAATCCCAGACCGCTTTCGTTGCCAGTTCTGAACGACCTGTTGCAGAACATCAGTGATAATAAGGTCTTTTCAACTCTTGATCTCCTTTAAGGGTTCTGGCAGATCCCCCTCGATGATGATAGCAGAGAGTTGACAGCTTTCTCTATGCCAACCGGTCATTACCAGTTCACGAGGATGCCCTTTGGCTTGCACGGAAGCCCAATCACGTTTAGTCGTTTGATGACTAAAATTTTTCGTACCCTCCTAGGTGGCACGCTCATGGTCTACCTAGATGATCTCATAGTCTTGTCACAAGATGTCCCGACACATCTCGAGAAACTTACAAGCTAGCTAAGGCGAACCTTAAGGTAAAGCTCGCCAAATGTCATTTCCTCTGGAAGGAAATAAAAATTCTGGGTCACGTAGTGATTCAGAATGGCATAAAGCAGGACGTGTCTAAAATCTCGGCCGTGCAGAAATTCACCAGACCCATGACGACGGATGCTTCTTGTATAGGGTGATAAAGTGAAGATAGAAGAAAGAATAGATTCCAAAGTGTCCCTGTTTGCAGATGATGTGAGTTGATGAGAAGAATCCAATTGGATGAGGACCAGGCAGAACTACAAACGGATCTGGACAGGTTGCAGGCCTGGTCTAGCAACTGGCTTCTGTAGTGCAACCTCACGAAGTGCAAAGTCATGGAGAGTGGGGAAGGGCAAAGAAGACCACAAACGGAGTACAGTCTAAGGGAACAGGGGCTACTAACCTCAATCAAGGAAAAAAGTTTTGGGGTGAATATAGCACCGGGCACATCTCCTGAGGAGCACATCAACCAAATAACTGCTGCAGCATACAGGCACCTAGTGAACCTAAGAAAAGCATTCCGACCTCTTAATAAGGAACCGTTCAGGACCCTGTACACTGTGTACATTACGCCTATATTGGAGTATGCAGCACCAGTTTGGAACCCATACGTAGCCAAGCAAGTAAGGAAACTAGAGAAAGTGCAAAGGTTTGAAACAAGACTAGTCCTGGGGCTAAGGGGTACGTTTTTACATGGAGAGGTTAAGGGAAATTGACCTGACGACACTGGAGGACATGAGAGATAGGGGGAATATGATAATGACATATAAAATATTGAGAGGAATCGACAAGGTGGACAGAGACAGGATGTTCCAGAGATGTGACACAGCAACAAGGAGACACAATTGGAAGTTGAAGACTCAGATGAATCACCGGGATGTTTGGAAGTATTTCTTCAGCCACAGAGTTGTCAGGAATTGAAATAGTCTGGGAAATGATGTAGTGGAGGCAGGATCCATACATACGTTTAAGAAGAGGTATGGTAAAGCTCAATGAGCAGGAAGAGTGACTTAGTAGCTGCCAGTGAAGAGGCGGGGCTCGGAGCTGTGACTCGACCCCTGCAACCACACACACATGCAACACACACACACACATGCACACACACACACACACACATACACACACACACACACACACACACACACACACACACACACACACACACACACACTTACACACACATGTGCGCGCGCACACACACACACACACACACATCTCTCCCCCTCTCATTATCTCTCCCCTCTCCTATTTTCCATCTCTCTCTCTCTCTCTCCTCTCTCTCCCCTCCTCCCCTCTCACTCCCCCTCTCCTCTATCTTCCCTCTCTCTCTTCTATCTCCCCCCTCTCTCCCCCTTCTCTCTCTCTCTCTCTCTCTCTCTCTCTCTCTCTCTCTCTGTCTCTCTCTCTCTCTCTCTCTTTCTCTCTCTCTCTCGCTCTCTCTTTCTCACTCTCTTTCTCACTCCCCCTTTTCCCTTCTCACTCTCCCCCCTCACTCTCTCCTTCTACCTTTCCCTTCTCTCTCTTTCTCTTTTTTTTTACACAGGGTTTGACAAGGTTAAGGATCCCTAGTTTTACTGACAAGCTATTTACAGGTTAAGGATTCCTAACTTTATTGACAAGATAAGAGCTGTTACCTACATCAGCTCATTTGAAAGCATTTTTATTGTTATGAGACATACAAGTAAGGAACAGGATGAAGTTGGAGCCATCTGTGCGCCAGCATTTTCATTTGATCAACTGACGTTATCTCGTTGACATCATTATGCTGTACGAATGTGTTCCATACTCGAGTCATCCTGGGTATATAAGATCTCAGATGGAGTGATGTTCTGGAGAAGGGTACAGCCAAAGTGAAGTTGCTGCTTTCTGCCCGTCTTGTGGCATAAAAGCTTGTTTCACGCTGTCCTCGAAGTGGATCCAAGTGTGGTACTTTGACAATATTGGCCTTGTACATAACAGTAAGGCCACCCACATCCCTCCTGTGTTGAAGGCTCTGCTGAAATGACAGATCTATCCAGGATGGGTCCAGGCAAGAGATGAGACGTCTTGCTCTGTTCTCCACTCTGTCAAGCAGTCGCAGATGAGAGGGCGGGGGGGGCAGGCAAGCCAAGAAAGTGGAGCATACTCAAGGTGTGAGCGTGCTCGTGCCTCGTACAGAATCTTGCAACCCCTACTGTCAAGCAGATGCGAGATACGGCGAAGTGCTGTAAGCTTCCTGGCTGCCTTCTTTGCTAGATTTACATGGTTCTTCATGGTTAGTTTGGAGTCGAATTTTTTTTTTTCTCTCTCTCTCTCTCGAAGGAACCAGGGATCGGGTGAGAATGGTTCTGGTAGGGAGGAGGGGATGGAGGGGCAGTGGAAAAGGATGGAACAAGAGTGGGAGAGAAAATTAGGGGAGCTTTCTGAAAAAATGGAGACAGAGCTTTCTGTGAAATTGGAAAAGAGGTTGGAGAAGGAGAAGAAGAATTGGAAGGCACAAGTCGAAACTGCAGTAGCCGGCATAAGGGTCCTAGAAGATGAGGTAAACAGGCTGAAGCGAGTTACAGATGCATTGACCAGAGAAGACACAGCATATGAAGCTGAGAGGCCGAACAGGAAGGAAGGAGATATGAATTATGCTATGGTCATATCAGCCTGCCAAGAAGCGTCAAGGAGTGAAAGGGGAGAGCAGCTGGGTGCAGATGGAGAGGGTGATAGGTCAAATGCAGAGGCACAACCATGCTACCAAGAGCCACTGGAAAAAAACAAGGGAGAAAATTACCACGTACACATTGAACCAGAGTCACAGAAAGAAAGACAATGGGAGGAGGAAAGGGCAAAATCAGTGTTTATCCATGGGCTTCAAGAGAGAGAGGAAAGAACACACACTGAAAGATAGCAGGCAGAAAGAAAGGAGATTGAGAACATCATCACAGAAATAGATGAAGAAGACATGGACGAGACTGTAAATTTTCAGAGCATAGGGGGGTACTTGAAGGGGAGAAAACGACCAATCAAGCTGATTCTCAGGACAGAAACAGTGCAGAACAGGATCCTCCAAGAGAAACCACAGTTGAAGTACTCGGCAGAGTACAAGAGGGTGTTCCTAGACAGAGACAGAACACAGAATGACAGCAGTGAGGGAGAGGACAAAAAAGCGAAAGCAGCTAGGAAGGGAGACAAGGACGGAACCAGCAGAGGTCAAACAGAGCAGGATAGAGCAGCAAGTGCAAGCACACACAGAACCATCCCCAGAACCCCACAACCTATCATACCATCCCAACACAAACTACAATCCACACTCATAGCTTCCAACCAACACCCAGCTATAGAATCCCACAGTACACTACCAGGTCTCCCACGCTCACAGGCCCCCCACGCTCACAGGCCCCCCAAACCAGAGTCTTGGAGAGGAAACTGAAGGTATGGTACACAAACGCTGATGGAATAACAAATAAGTGAGAGGAGCGGCATGAAAAAGTCAAAGAGGCATCACCGGACATCATAGCTCTCACAGAAACCAAGCTTACAGGTATGATAACAGATGCCATCTTTCCAACAGGATACCAGATCCTATGGAAAGACAGAGGGAACAGGGGGGGTGGAGGAGTGGCACTGCTGATCAAAAACCGATGGAATTTTGATGAGCTGGAGAGAGGAGACAGCAGAGAAGTAAGCGATTATATAGCAGGAATGCTTCACTCTGGAGGTCCCAAAGTGGTAATTGCAGTGATGTATAACCCACCCCAGAACAGCAGGAGGCCAAGGCAAGAGTATGATGAGAGCAATAGAGCAATGGTTGACACACTGGCTGCAGTGGCCAGAAGAGCTCATGCATGCAGGGTAAAGCTCCTGATCATGGGTGACTTTAACCACAAGGAAATCGATTCTGAGAACTTGGAGCCACATGGGGCCAAGATACATGGAGGGCTAAGATGATGGAGGTAGTACTGCAAAACTTCATGTACCAACACATAAGGGACAATACAAGAGACAGAGGAGAGGACAAGCCAGCAAGACTGGACCTAGTATTCACCTTGAGTAATGCAGATATTGAGGACATCACATATAAAAGACCCTTTATGGCCAGCGATCATGTGGTTTTAAGCTTCGAACACACAGCAGAGCTACAAGTGGAGGGATGAAGCAGGAAGGCCAGGGCGAATGAAGCCAATCTACAAGAAAGGGGACTACATGGGAATGAGGAACTTCCTGAATGGGGTTCAGTGGGACAGAGAACTGGCAGGGAAGCAAGTTAATGAGATTATGGAATATGTAACAACAATGTGCAAGGAGGCTGAGGAGAGGTTTGTACCCAAGGGTAACAGGAATAATGAAAAAGCCAGGATGAGGCCATGGTTCACTCAAATGTGCAGGGAGGCAAATCCAAGTGTGCTAGGGAATGGAAGAAGTATAGAAGGCAAAGGACCCAGGAGAATAAGGAAAGCAGTCGTAGAGCCAAAAATGAATATGCACAGATAAGAAGTGAGGCCAAACGACAATATGAAAACGACATAGCAGCGAAAGCCAAATCTGACCCGAAGCTGTTAAACAGCCACATCAGGAGGTAAACAACAGTCAAGGACCAGATAATCATGCTAAGGAAGGAAGGAGGAGAGGCAGCAAGAAATGACCGTGAAGTATGTGAGGAACTCAACAAGAGATTGAAAGAAGAGTTCACAGAGGAGACAGAAGGGGCTCCAGAAAGACGGAGAGGTGGGGTACACCACCAAGTGCTGGACACAGTACACACAACCGAGGAAGAAGTGAAGAGGCTTCAGAGTGAGACTCAAAGGCAATGGGGCCGGATAACATCTCTCCATGGGCCCTGAGAGAGGGAGCAGAGGCGCTATGCATACCCCTAACAACAATATTCAATATATCTAACGAAACAGGGAGATTGCCTTAGGCATGGAAGACAGCAAATGTAGTCCCAATCTTTAAAAAAGGAGACAGACATGAAGCACTAAACTACAGACCAGTGTCACTGACATGTATAGTATGCAAAGTCATGGAGAAGATTATCCGAAGATAATCTCATCAACAGCAGCCAACATGGTTTCAGGGACGGGAAATCCTGTGTCACAAACCTACTGGAGTTCTATGACATGGTGACAGCAGTAAGACAAGAGAGAGAGGGATGGGTGGATTGCATTTTCTTGGACTGCAAGAAGGCGTTTGACACAGTTCCACATAAGAGATTAGTGCAAAAACTGGAGGACCAAGCAGGGATAACAGGGAAGGCACTACAATGGACCAGGGAATATTTGTCAGGAAGACAGCAGAGAGTCATGGTACGTGGCGAGGTGTCAGAGTGGGCACCTGTGACCAGCGGGGTCCCACAGGGGTCAGTCCTAGGACCAGTGCTATTTCTGGTATATGTGAACGACATGACGGAAGGAATAGACTCCAAAGTGTCCCTGTTTGCAGATGATGTGAAGTTGATGAGAAGAATTCATTCGATCGAAGACCAGGCAGAAGTACAAAGGGATCTGGACAGGCTGCAGACCTGGTCCAGCAATTGGCTCCTGGATTTCAACCCCACCAAGTGCAAAGTCATGAAGATTGGGGAAGGGCAAAGAAGACCGCAGAAGGAGTACAGTCTAGGGGGCCAGAGACTGCAAACCTCACTCAAGGAAAAAGGCCTTGGGGTGAGTATAACACCAGGCACATCTCCTGAAGAGCACTTCAACCTAATAACTGCTGCAGCATATGGGTGCCTAGCAAACCTCAGAACAGCATTCCGACATCTCAATAAGAAATCGTTCAGGACCCTGTACACCGTGTACGTTAGGCCCATATTGGAGTATGCGGCACCGGTTTGGAACCCACACCTAGCCAAGCACATAAAGAAACTAGAGAAAGTGCAAAGGTTTGCAACAAGACTAGTCCCAGAGCTAGGAGGTATGTCCTACTAGGAGAGGTTTAGGGAAATCAACCTGACGACACTGGAGGACAGGAGAGATAGGGGGGATATGATAACGACATACAAAATACTGAGAGGAATTGACAAGGTGGACAAAGACAGGATGTTCCAGAGATTGGACACAGTAACAAGGGGACACAGTTGGAAGCTGAAGACACAGATGAATCACAGGGATGTTAGGAAGTATTTCTTCAGCCACAGAGTAGTCAGTAAGTGGAATAGTTTGGGAAGCGATGTAGTGGAGGCAGGATCCATACATAGTTTTAAGCAGAGGTATGATAAAGCTCACGGCTCAGGGAGAGTGACCTAGTAGCGATCAGTGAAGAGGCGGGGCCAGGAGCTCGGACTCGACCCCCGCAACCTCAACTAGGTGAGTACAAATAGGTGAGTACACACACACACACACACACACACACACACACACAAACAAACACACACACACACACACACACACACACACACACACAAATCGTGCCGAGTAGGTAAAAATTGCTATTTTGGCTTAAATAGCAACGCTCTTCTTGCCGAATAAGGCAAGCGACAATTTGTGCATACTGTAATTTCGCAAAAATCATTCTTAACCTAACTAGAAAAATATATTTCATTGTGTTTGTTTATTATTTTAACTACTGTAAACTAATCTAAAATGTACTTAGTTGGATTAGGCTAAATTAAATTGCGCTTCTTACAGTAAGGTTCAGTAAGTTTTCTGAGGGTCTTTTGATACAAAATTATTAATTTTGACATTAACACAAATGAAAAATAATAATATTAAATGAGTTCTTCCTAATTGACCAGTTTTACCTATTCGGCACGAATTATATATATATATATATATATATATATATATATATATATATATATATTAACAAACTGGCCGTATCCCACTGAGGAAGGGTGGCCCAAAAAGAAAAACGAAAGTTTCTCTTTTTAAATTTAGTAATATATACAGGAGAAGGGGTTACTTGCCCCTTGCTCCCGGCATTTTAGTCGCCTCTTACAACACGCATGGCTTTCGGAGGAAGAATTCTGTTCCACTTTCCCATGGAGATAGGAAATAAACAAGAACAAGAACTAGTAAGAAAATAGAAGAAAACCCAGAGGGGTGTGTATATACTATATGCTTGTACATGTATGTGTAGTGTGACCTAAGTGTAAGTAGAAGTAGCAAGACGTACCTGTAATCTTGCATATTTATGAGACAGACAAAAGATACCATCAATCCTACCATCATGTAAAACAATTACAGGCTTTCGTTTCACACTCACTTGGCAGGACGGTAGTACCTCCCTGGGTGGTTGTTGTCTACCAACCTACTACCTACACAGTATATGCTTATCTCCATTAAACCCCGCATATCCTTTTCAGGAGAAAACTTATATATATATATATATATATATATATATATATATATATATATATATATATATATATATATATATATATATATATATATATGTCGTGCCGAATATGTAAAACTGGTCATTTAGCAAGAACTCATTTAAAATTAAGTCCTTTCTAAAATTTTATCTTATACGTTTAAAGATATATTTTTTTTTATTAATGTTGATGTAAAAAAATTTTAATTTTGCACCAAAAGGAACTTAGAAAACTTACCTAACCTTATTATAACAAGAGCAATTTATTTTAGCCTAACCCAACTAAATATATCTTAGATTTGTTTACAATAATTTAATACTAAACAAACACAGTGAAATATATTTTTTTTCGTTAGGTTCAGAATGATTTTGGCGAAATTATTGCATACACAAATTTTCACTTGTCCTATATGGCAAGATGAGCGTTGCTATTTAAGCCAAGATCGCAAGTTCTGCCTATTCGGCACGATATATATATATATATATATATATATATATATATATATATATATATATATATATATATATATATATATATATATATATTTATTTATTTTTTATTATCACACTGGCCGATTCCCACCAAGGCAGGGTGGCCCGAAAAAGAAAAACTTTCACCATCATTCACTCCATCACTGTCTTGCCAGAAGGGTGCTTTACACTACAGTTTTTAAACTGCAACATTAACACCCCTCCTTCAGAGTGCAGGCACTGTACTTCCCATCTCCAGGACTCAAGTCCGGCCTGCCAGTTTCCCTGAACCCCTTCATAAATGTTACTTTGCTCACACTCCAACAGCACGTCAAGTATTAAAAACCATTTGTCTCCATTCACTCCTATCAAACACGCTCACGCATGCCTGCTGGAAGTCCAAGCCCCTCGCACACAAAACCTCCTTTACCCCCTCCCTCCAACCTTTCCTAGGCCGACCCCTACCCCGCCTTCCTTCCACTACAGACTGATACACTCTTGAAGTTATTCTGTTTCGCTCCATTCTCTCCACATGTCCGAACCACCTCAACAACCCTTCCTCAGCCCTCTGGACAACAGTTTTGGTAATCCCGCACCTCCTCCTAACTTCCAAACTACGAATTCTCTGCATTATATTCACACCACACATTGCTCTCAGACATGACATCTCCACTGCCTCCAGCCTTCTCCTTGCTGCAACATTCATCACCCATGCTTCACACCCATATAAGAGCGTTGGTAAAACTATACTTTCATACATTCCCCTCTTTGCCTCCAAGGACAAAGTTCTTTGTCTCCACAGACTCCTAAGTGCACCACTCACCCTTTTCCCCTCATCAATTCTATGATTCACCTCATCTTTCATAGACCCATCCGCTGACACGTCCACTCCCAAATATCTGAATACATTCACCTCCTCCATACTCTCTCCCTCCAATCTGATATCCAATCTTTCATCACCTAATCTTTTTGTTATCCTCATAACCTTACTCTTTCCTGTATTCACTTTCAATTTTCTTCTTTTGCACACCCTACCAAATTCATCCACCAATCTCTGCAACTTCTCTTCAGAATCTCCCAAGAGCACAGTGTCATCAGCAAAGAGCAACTGTGACAACTCCCACTTTATGGGTGATTCTTTATCTTTTAACTCCACGCCTCTTGCCAAGACCCTCGCATTTACTTATCTTACAACCCCATCTATAAATATATTAAACAACCACGGTGACATCGCACATCCTTGTCTAAGCCCTACTTTTACTGGGAAATAATTTCCCTCTTTCCTACATACTCTAACTTGAGCCTCACTATTCTCGTAAAAACTCTTCACTGCTTTCAGTAACCTACCTCCTACACCATACACCTGCAACATCTGCCACATTGCCCCCCTATCCACCCTGTCATACGCCTTTTCCAAATCCATAAATGCCACGAAGACCTCTTTAGCCTTATCTGAATACTGTTCACTTATATGTTTCACTGTAAACACCTGGTCCACACACCCCCTACCTTTCCTAAAGCCTCCTTGTTCATCTGCTATCCTATTCTCCGTCTTACTCTTAATTCTTTCAATAATAACTCTACCATACACTTTGCCAGGTATACTCAACAGACTTATCCCCCTATAATTTTTGCACTCTCTTTTATCCCCTTTGCCTTTATACAAAGGAACTATGCATGCTCTCTGCCAATCCCTAGGTACCTTACCCTCTTCCATACATTTATTAAATAATTGCACCAACCACTCCAAAACTATATCCCCACCTGCTTTTAACATTTCTATCTTTATCCCATCAATCCCGGCTGCCTTACCCCCTTTCATTTTACCTACTGCCTCACGAACTTCCCCCACACTCACAACTGGCTCTTCCTCACTCCTACAAGATGTTATTCCTCCTTGCCCTATACACGAAATCACAGCTTCCCTATCTTCATCAACATTTAACAATTCCTCAAAATATTCCCTCCATCTTCCCAATACCTCTAACTCTCCATTTAATAACTCTCCTCTCCTATATATATATATATATATATATATATATATATATATATATATATATATATATATATATATATATATATATATATATAACCTAAGTTAAGAAACTGTATTAGCCTTTCGTAAGATGTACTGTTTATATTGTTGTATTGTCTTAATTAAGGCGTAGCGCACTAGACGAATATTCTTATCATTTAGCTGTGGTATGTCAGAGGGTCGTAACTGTTGAACACCTGGACGCTATATGGAGAGGATGACGTACGTGTAGAAGTGCTTGAGTGCTAAGACCAGACCTACAATCTCTTTCTCTGTAGTTGAGCAGTACAGTTTATCTGGCTTAAATTTGGCCCAAAAATCGGTGACAGTATAGAGAACTCCCTCCCTAGAGGCTTGAAGCAAAGTTTTGCCGACTCCCTCGGCACAACCATTCAACTGCATGAAAAGTGGATTTGAATAGTCTGGTGATAACAATACAGGAACTGCACAAAGAATTTTTTTATTCAGAAAAAAAAAACTCCAGCAGTACGGTGACCACCTAAAAGAACCTTCCTTCTGGTAACGGTGGTTAAAGAGGCCACAATGTCTGAAAAAAATCGGTAAAATTTCCCTTGGAAACCTACGATCCCAATAAATCTTTGAAGGGATTTGTTTTATATTGAGGGAGTTAGCTAATATTCTGGCCATCCAGAATTATTGTCTTAGGTGCCACTTTTTCGTTCCTATTTATGTGACCTTTAAAGGTGATTGAGGATCGACCAGAAGTGGATTTGCTGGTGTTAATTGCAAGTTTATACTATCTAACCGTATCAAAAGAGCTCTGCCACTTAAAATATGTTCGTCCCTAGTATCAGAAAACACAACTTAATCATCCAGGTATGCCTAAGTTTCTGTTAACCTCTCTATGGCCAGATGGCTCAGTTTTAGAATGCGGCTGGTGCACTGTGCGTGCCTGAAAGAGGTTACAGTGTGTTGGTATGGTCTCCTGGAAATACAAATGTAGAGATTTCCTTGGCCCTGCCAGTGGGACCTGATAGTAGACTTTGAGGAGGTCCAATCTGGAAACAAATCTGGCCTTTCCCAGGAAGTCCAAGACGTCATCCATATGGGAAGCTGTGTAGGCATCATGCACGGTAGCTTTATTTACCTTCCAGTAGTCTCTGTACATATTAACACCGCCATATGGTTTCTGCCTGAGGATGCAGAGTGAAGCCCACAGACTTGAAGATTCATCCACTAACCGGTGCTCCAGTAGGAAATTTATATCTTGATGTATTAAATATTGCTTCCCAAGGTTAATTCCAGAAGGGTAGGTTTTAACTGATTTATTTTTGTCCACATCTGCGTCATGAAAGTCAAGATTACATGGTTTCGAAACATCCACTAATATGTCAGGATATGACTGCACTTCCGTGGATCTTTACATAAGAGTACGTGAGTTTTTAAGTAGATCAGACTTAGGTAATCTTATTTCGACTCCAGTGACCTACTGTGGAATGAGGTGCAATTTTAATCTGATTCATATGGCAGACTTTACCCTTTGCAAGTTTGTCACGAAGAAAGTCTAATCTGATCTAATTGATCAGGTGTGTAGTGAGAGGTCATATTGAGGTTATCTGTATACATGTATAACCCTGTTCCTCTTCATATCCTGGAAACTGAAAAGCTAGGACTTCGGTATCATTGTGAATCAACAATGCCTGTATTTAGTGAATAATAATTAAAGACAAGCCAACTCAGATCTGCAGTCATGGCGTGAGCCAGAGCAATAACATTCGCCCACTTTTATCCTCTGCTGATGTTTGCAAACGAACTCTGGATAGCCAAGACAAACTCTAGTTGTACCACGTCTGATAAAGGTCCAGGTGAATTTCCTACTAAGTTTGCTCAGAGGGGCCAAATCACGAGGAGCTTGTGAAAATTATTATTATTATTATGATTATTTATGTGAGCAAATCACCTTACAAGGCATTACCTGAATTATTAGCTGCAAGTAATCTAGGTGAGGTAAGTGGGACTTAGTCATAATATGTCGCTGAACTGTAACTCCTTCGACTGCCCACTTCTTCGCTACTCTCACAAAAAGCTAGATCTGATATTAAATTAATAATTATAATATTAAAAACCAGGTATTCTGGTAATTACAGTTATGGTTTACTTGCTAGGTAAGCAAAATATTCATATTAACACTTACCATTTAATTACTGTAGATGGATCACACCACAACACCTCCCTAACACCTTGACCCTACACTGGCCAGCTGAGATCTAAATGCAAGGCCTAATGATGTACCTTCCTGTGAGTGATGTTCACATCCGATCTTCTGCCATCCATGATACGTAATTCTTGTGGTCCCACAAATTTCCTGTCACAATTCTTCAGCAGGGGATATTAACATGGATTCCTATTACAAATTCAGGCCGAAACACCCCAATTTGGCCTCCGAGAACTCCCTATCACATTGCACACCTAAGTCCAGTGTTCACACATTAAATTCAATATGGCATCTCTCCCTAGCATCAATCAGCAGTTCTTCTAACCCCCTCCCACTCGAAATTTCTTGATAGGGTTAAATCAGTATCAGATTTTATTACAGAATTATTGTATTATTTAAATTTACCCATGCTGAATTTAGGAAAATCCAAAATCTTCCACAGAGTTTTTACTCAGTGATAATGGGCTAAATATAAGCAACGCATTCTGGTGTTTGGTACCAGTGATGGCGTTGAACACCTTCCTGGCGATGATACTCTGTAAATGGATAGCAACTTTTCATTGGCTCTAAATATATTTAAACATGTTATGTCATTCGTAGGCCGTTTGTTGCTTCAACTATTGTTTCAGAGTATGTACTTTCTTCTCTCAAACAAGACTGGCGGTACTTAAGAGGAATTTTGTCGAGCTAAAGCTAAATGTGCAGATATGAACTGTGATATGAACAGGGAATCTATAGTGACAAACGTTAAAGATGGTGTACTGAGAGCTGTTCTTACAACGTTTTGCACAACGTGGAGAGCAAAGGTTGTTTCTCTCCGTCAATATCATCCCTCAGTCTGGCGTGTCATTGAATGGTTTCCGAGTGAAGAAGTTACTGTGAGTTTATTATTGAGCTGCACCTCACAGAAGAGGTGCAGGTCGAAGACCGACTTCGCAGAATGTGTTACTCGGTGAACGATCACAAGACTCTAGCCGACTTTCTTTGTGGTATCGGCTGCAATATTCTTCTTGTATTAATGTCTGTAGAATTACCGACAATATGTTGGGTAAAAGGACATAGGTGCAACTAATGTGACATATTATTGTGGCAACGTTTCGCTCTCCAGGAGCTTTGTCAAGCCGCTACAAACAAGGACACAGAGGGTATATATAGGCTCAGAGTGAGGTGTAGTAATAGCAATACTAGAGGCAGTAGTAGTACAAATACATGTAGAAAAAAACACATGTATTACTACTACTGTTACCACTATTACTATCTCTAGTATTACCACTATTACCATTAGTATTACAACTACTACACCTCACGTTAAGTCTATATATGCCTTGTGTGTCCATGTATTTGTTTGTAACGGCTTGATAAAGCTCCTGGAGAGCGAAACGTTGCCACAATAAAATGTCATTAGTTGCGCTTGTGTCCTTTTACCCAACAATATTCGGCTTGATAAACCTCATCATAAATAATAACTGAAACGTGATTTTTTTCATACAGTTACAATGACATATGTAAATTGTGGTTTAACTGTCTATTACTTATGTATTATCCATAAGTTTTTATTTCATTGAAATTGTAAGTTTATTCAGTGACTTTTTTTTTTATTTCCAGTCACTGCTGTTAAATTTTCTTGTTTTTTTTTAATTTCCTTCTCTGGGTTTTTATTTTGTTTTCGTATTTCATTAACTTTTCACCCAGTCTCTCTTTACTAGCCGGATAAATTCTACACTAATACCAACACCCAGGGATAAAGGTGGACGATGCATTTGGCAACACTCGCAGGTTAAAAAATAGACATAATCCTTCTATTGCTTCCTATATCTTGTTTCAAAAATGTTATAGATACCAGCAATTCCCTTCAATGACACGTTTAAAATATGATTCGCTTATTGATTTCACATCTAGTACACCTAACACCATTGCTTACTTAAAAAAACACGTGTGTGTGTGTGTGTGTGTGTGTGTGTGTGTGTGTGTGTGTGTGTGTGTATGCGTGTGTGTGTGTGTGTGTGTATGTGTATGTGTGTGTGTGTATGTGTGTGTGTGTGTGTGTGTGTGTGTGTGTGTGTGTGTGTGTGTGTGTGTGTGTGTGTGTGTGTGTGTGTGTGTGTGTGTGTTTGCAGTAACCTATTTCTACTCATTAACTGTGTAAACAGGGGTTTAAGGGGGTTCTGTACTAACCTCCTCTTAGCCCTACGGGCTCTTATCACAAATATTCGAGGTTTAACACCAAGCCATTCTCAAATCTCTTTAAATTTGGTATTTAAGGGTATCCTCTGCTCTGTACTCACGCCTGTAAATGTCAGCTCAGTCTGACCTGTAGGTCGAGAATTATGACATAACATTTTGATGTCACAGGAGAATAAGGATCTCACTGGAACATCATAACTTATATAGCCTTGAAGATATACATAATTTATATAGTCTTAAAACTATACATAATTTATATAGCCTTAAAACTATACATAATTTATATGGCCTTAAAACTATACATAATTTATATAGCCTTAAAACTATACATAATTTATATGGCTTAAAACTATACATAATTTATATAGCCTTAAAACTATACATAATTTATATGGCCTTAAAACTATACATAATTTATATAGCCTTAAAACTATACATAATTTATATGGCCTTAAAACTATACATAATTTATATAGCCTTAAAACTATACATTCATCTACAAAACTATACATAAACGTAACCAGCAGAGTTGAAGGAGCCAAGTAACATGAATATTTTTTGTCAAAATTAAAAATTAAATGAGTACTTGATAGGTCACAGAACTCCTCTGGGTATCATAGGACATGAGGAAATTAAATCTTCATCAGAGTACAAAACAAATTCTGGCCACAAAATAGAGCGAAACACCAACGTCAAAGACCTGGGAGTGATCATGTCGGAGGATCTCACCTTCAAGGACCATAACATTGTATCAATCGCATCTGCTAGAAAAATGACTGGATGGATAATGAGAACCTTCAAAACTAGGGAGGCCAAGCCCATGATGACACTCTTCAGGTCACTTGTTCTATCTAGGCTGGAATATTGCTGCACACTAACAGCACCTTTCAAGGCAGGTGAAATTGCCGACCTAGAAAATGTACAGAGAACCTTCACGGCGCGCATAACGGAGATAAAACACCTCAATTACTGGGAGCGCTTGAGGTTCCTAAAACTGTATTCCCTGGAACGCAGGAGGGAGAGATACATGATTATATACACCTGGAAAATCCTAGAGGGACTAGTACCGAACTTGCACACGAAAATCACTCACTACGAAAGCAAAAGACTTGGCAGACGATGCACCATCCCCCCAATGAAAAGCAGGGGTGTCACTAGCACGTTAAGAGACCATACAATAAGTGTCAGGGGCCCGAGACTGTTCAACTGCCTCCCAGCATACATAAGGGGGATTACCAACAGACCCCTGGCAGTCTTCAAGCTGGCACTGGACAAGCACCTAAAGTCAGTTCCGGATCAGCCGGGCTGTGGCTCGTACGTTGGTTTGCGTGCAGCCAGCAGCAACAGCCTGGTTGATCAGGCTCTGATCCACCAGGAGGCCTGGTCACAGACCGGGCCGCGGGGGCGTTGACCCCCGGAACTCTCTCCAGGTAAACTCCAGGTAAACAATAAAAATAACAGTGTACTAATATTCCAGAGGTCATGCGGTGACCTCTCGAAAAGGTCAAGAAATAATAATTTCATCACTAGAATCCATGCACTTTACTGATTACAATAATGTATAATTTAAAAGGTATATGATGATTAATACTCTAGTTATAATGTTAAAAAAAAAAAATTTTCTCCCTCCGGTAATCTCATTATTGCGCACTTATCATTAACATCTTTTCGTAAACACTTGTCTGCCCACGTCTGCAATGTTTAAATGATCATTGAAGACTCTTTGTATCATCTTCTATTAATATAATTTTCATTTGTTTCTCTTCATCAGCAAACAATGATACGTAGATTTCAGTTTTCCTCTGAAGATTATTTAAGTTTCGGATATCAGAAACAAAACGGGTCACAGTCCTGAACCTCGGGGAATCTCCCTAGCAAGCAAGCAATGATACTCCCAGGTAAGACCCATGTGGGTGAAAAGGAGATTTGGACAGAGGAAGAGTAAGTGGGTGAGAGGAAGTGTTAAAAGAGTGGAGAAAAAATGGCAGGGCTAAACCCAGCTGCGTAGTGTTGGTTGGCACGGTAGAGGGAATAAATGATGTGCCCTACTGACTGCAAGAGCGTGTTTGGCGCAATGGAAGTACTGGACTGGATTTGGGAGGCAAAGGACATTCACACGAATGTTGGCGCAACGTCAAAGCTGGTTTGCTTCTATCTGCTTTTCAAATGCGATATGGATTGGAGAGAGGAAGGCATGGGAGTTGGTTTGGTAAAACGGATGTCTTTAAGGTCCACCCCTGCAAAGGGCAGGGCAGGAGGTAAGAGTTAGAGGTTAGGAGTAGTGTTTAGGAATAGAGAAGAGGGGAGCAGGATTGCTTATGGATTGGAAGAGATTTAGAGTGTTGTGTGGCCGTCTAATGATTTCGTCAAGGAAGGTTGTCCAAGTGTCTTGGTGGGTTTCCAGTCGGTCTAACTGTCTGTCACTGAGTTCTTTCCAGAAAACGTTCAGCGCCGGGGTACCAGTCATGGCGTGGAGAGACTCGCTTGTGGCAGTCATCCCACGCCACGCCCAGCACCTACCGCAATGCAAGATTCGCTGCAGTTTCAGGACGTTTGTTTTAGCAGCGAGAGAAAGAGCAAGAAGTGAACAAGAGATGAGTGGCCGTATGAGGGCCTTGTACAGGAGGAGTTTAGTGTGAGGGTGTGAGCCTCTGAGCTTGTACAGTCGCCCTAAGACAGAACTGGCCAGAGCTCTCTTGGCGTTTATGTGAGTGTGTAGCCTAAGACTGGAGTCCAAATTTACTCCTAGAACTGTGGTGTTGCGTGTTCGTGGGATGGGTGTTCTTGTAGTGGTGGTTCTGAGGTCAGCAGGTAGTGGTGGGCGTCCGTTTGGGAAGAAGTAGGTAATCTTAGATTTATTGGTGTTGGTTTTAATGTGTCAAAGAATCTCCCAGACACTGATCCTGTCTACCTTTCATTGTGTTCTGAGTGGTAAATATCTGCATTGCTCGTGTGTGGTGAGTTATGTGATGTCGTCTGCATATGCTAGTGTGTGTTGTAGTGTGCTGGGTCTGGAATGTCGTTAATGTAAAGGATATACAGGTAGTAGAGAGCACAGAGCCTTGGGGAACTCCAGCATGGAGAATGAAGGCGTCAGAGAGACAATTTCTGAACTTAATTCGCATCGTACGGCTATCAAGGAAATTGCATAGTAATTTTCTGACATTCGGGGGAAGGTCGAAAAGATTACATAGCTTGTACTTAAGCCCCGAATGTCAGACTGTGTCGAAAGCTTTCTCCTCGTCCTTAGCAACCAGGGCCGTTGTACATCCTTGGGCCTTATTGAATAGAATATAGTTCAGAATGATATTAAGAGTTGCTTGTGTTGAGCGGTGTTGGTGTTGGCCAAATTGTCGGTCACTCAGGAGGTGGTTAGTCTCTATGTGAGTCCTGAGTCTTTGGTGAACGAGTCGTTCAAAAGTCTTTCCGAAGGTTTCTAGTATGGGTCTATAGTTCCTCGTGTCAGTTGGGTTCTTGTTAGGTTTGGGGATGAGTGTGGCAATGGCGGATTTGAATAGGGAAGGGAAGTAGCCAGAAGCAAGGCAAGCGTTGTAGAGGTCCGTAAGAGCGGAAATGATAGTGTCAGGGAGGTGGCGGAGAATGTGGCGAGATAGTCCAGAAGTTCCAAGAGCTTTGGGAGGAATCTTCAGGATTAAGGATTTAACAAGAGGTTGGGAGAAAGGAGTGTTGAGAATGTGGGTGGAGGTGAGAGAGGATAGTTGTATGATAGGGTCAGGACAGGTGATGTGTCCGTGTGTGAATACCCAGTGTTCTGCATCTTGTGTGTGTTGGAAATAAATGGTATAAGAACATAAGAACATAAGAAAGGAGGAACACTGCTGCAGGCCTGTTGGCCCATACTAGGCAGGTCCTTTATTTATCCATGTATTTATCCAACCTAAATTTGAAACTACCCAAAGTCCTAGCCTCAATAACCCAACTAGGTAGACTGTTCTACTCATCAACTACCCTATTTCCAAACCAATACTTTCCTATGTCCTTTCTAAATCTAAACTTATCTAATTTAAATCCATTACTGCGGGTTCTCTCTTGGAGAGATATCCTCAAGACCCTGTTAATATCCCCCTCATTAACACCGACACAATGGAAATATAAACACATATGCAGTATAATGTGATCCTTTATTGACAACGTTTCGCCCACACAGTGGGCTTTTTCAAGTCACAAACAGATCTACCTGGGGTGATCAGGTAGATCTGTTTGTGACTTGAAAAAGCCCACTGTGTGGGCGAAACGTTGTCAATAAAGGAACACATTATACTGCATATGTGTTTATATTTCCATCTTGTGTGTGTTGTTGTGCAGCTGGATCAGGAGGGTGAGGGTGGAAAATATTTTCCCATATGTCTTTGAAAGCATGTGCTGCTTGTGTTGGATCTGTGATGTTTGTGTTGTTGTGTGTTATGAGTTGGAAGTTGTTTTTGGGACTCCAGTGATCTTCCGGATGAAAGCCCAGAATTCCCTGGGGTCCCGTATGCGGTGTGAGTCAGCAGCCTGGATGAGGGAGAGCCGGTGTTTGGCATGGTCCTCATCCAAGCTACAGATGATGTTATTTCTCAGGAAAGTGAGGTTTCTACTGACATGTACAAAACTATGGTGGTTGGTGGCAAAGCGGTGACGGTAGTAGAGGAGAAGGCGTTTTATCCTTTCAGAAGTGCGGAAGGAGTGTTTGACACTGTATTGTTTTTTTAGGAATTGCATTTTCAGCAGCTTATGTTATAGAGTCTTGAATGGGAGCATTCTGTGGGTCGATATCTGAAGTAGGTCTGTTATCGAAGTTGTGTGAGAGGTTAGTGTTGTTTAAGTGCTGTTTAAAAGAGTCTCAGATTGCCATAGAGAAGGAAGGAATATGTCTGGAGGGAAAGAGAGTAGGGTTTGAAGAGATGTGAAGGGTGATGGGTATGTGGTCTAAGCCGGAGATGGGGGCTGGTGTAATGTGGTGATGAAGGTAGAAGCTGGCTCTATTTGTAACAATTATATCTGGTTTTCCCTAGCCCAAAGGGCTAAAGAAAGTGCTCAAGTGAGGGCCGAGGTGTATAAGGTGTTTTTGTGTGATAAGGTGTTTCAGTTGGTTACAATAAGTGTTAGTGTATGTTTCATGGAAGTCTGTATGTTTTGCGTTTAGGTCAGCAAGAAGGTAGACAGGAATGTTTGAGTGATTAAAGAGGAAGGTTAAGTCAGGAATATTAATGTTGGAGTTATGTCGAGCGTAAGTAGTGTAGATAATAATGGGACCGTGAAGAGTGAAGACTAACACATCCACACACACACACACACACACACACATTCATTATAATATATCCTCTCATTGTATTACACTTTTTCTTCTGCTCTGCAGATACTCCTATGTCCACTTGAGTATACACATTGTTTCTCCTGCCTGCTCATGACCATTATCTGTTTTATTTCCAAAATAATATAAAACGATTTAAAGTTTAAAAGAGTTAAAATAAAGATGAAAACTCAAGCATTGTGGTTGTAGCAAGACATTTATTAGAGGCATTATGAGTGTTGCCAAAGAAAGCAGAATATCATGGCGGTGATCTGCAGGCAGGTTAAGCATCCTGGAGGAGATGAAATGTATTTCATATCGCTTATTGGTGTAGTAATCACACTGCTACTGCAGCAGCCTCTCGTTTTCTGTTGTCTGGGTTCTTACACATTTTTTAATTGACGTTGTTTTTCATGAAAGTGGGGGAAAGCTGACAGTGGACTAGCTGATAATTATCAGCTAGTCCACTGTCAGCCTTCGCACTCAGCTTATGCACTAACGCATACATATTCTGGGAACACACAAGAGAGAAACGTTGCTATATATTATAATATATAGCAACATTTCACTCCTGTGTGTTCCCAGAATATGTATACGTTAGAGCAATCTTCGATCTATGTAGTACTTTATGGTAGCACATTCGACGCCAGCACACTTGAGAGCTCAAGTTAACGTAACTCTGTAGTGAGTAGTAATGTTCCTTTATCGCGAGCAGAGAATCGATCTTCCAGAATTATTTGTGCTGAATAACCTCCACGAGTTTAGCGCTTTACATAAATAAAATTAATAGTAGTAATATTACTGCTTTTTTCACATCAAGCAAAATCACAGTCATGTAGAAATTGTGCCTCAGTATATTAACTCTCGAAATTTTTTTAAGTCTGTGATTAACGCTTACAAATAATGTCATCCATGCTGAAAAGCAAATTTCGCTTGATCAACCAAATTTATCGTGCTTCAAGTATAGCTTTCAAGACATTGTTTAGAAGTTAGGAGTAAGTTTGGTGAAGCGTACGACCTCGTTCTTGTAGGTGCTGCAGCGATCCATAAACGTGAGTTCACCTCACACACACGCAAGTTGTACCCTGACACACAGGAAGGAGTTCCAAAACACATGGAAGAGGAGAGGAGGAAAAATAACATTGGAGCTAAAATTGTTTCGTTTAGTCTGGTTTATAGATGAACGAACCTGGAATTTGAAGGTGAATAATTATTCTTATCTGATATTGAAACTGAGGTTTTGAGAATCTCTGATCGCGGGCTGAAACCCCACCCCTGGTATGTTTTTTTTTTTTTTTATTCTGAGGTGACTTGAATGATCATCCATCTGGTGAAGGTGGACCAGATATAGAGTATAGAATGAGCAGAGAGAATCTGGAAACATCAATAAACGAGAAGCACATTGACGTAAATGTAACACCAACCGTATCGCCAAAATTACACATAAAATGTAAAACGTCAGAGGAATGTGCATGATCCGAAACCCTCAAAATAGCGTTCAGAACTTTATACACTACAAATGTCAGGTCAGTCATTGAGTGTCCAGTGCCAGCAGGAACTCACCTGGTTAATTAGGTGTAGAAGCTCGAAAGGGGATAAAGGTTTTAAACAAAACTAATACATGATCTAAGAGGAATTATCTAAAATGGGAAGCTGAAGAAACTGAGGCCGACAACCTCAGCAGAGAGAAGGACTAGAGAAGATATGACTGCCACTTAAAAAATCTTTAGAGAAGCTGATAAGGGAAATAGTGAAAGGATGAAGATGAAAGCACAGATGAGCGATAGGGCTGTAAGGAGGAATGTTTTTTTTAAGTCTCGGAGTGGTCGTCAAGTGGAATAATTGGGAAGAAGAAATAGTGGAAGAAAATTTAACACACAGCTTAAAAAGTAGATAAGGCTCGAGAGGCCAGAAATTAGTTATGCTTATCAAGGAAGCTGGACCAGGAGTGCAGGCTTGACTCCCGTTAAAAAACAAAGTCAGCCTGAGTACTACTCGGTGAATATGCAATCTCGCTAGCTAGATCGCTTTTCGCGCGCACTCCAGCTCGTGCACACACACATACACACACACACACAAACACACACGCACACACACACACAACACACTGCCAGGTTCCCCACCCTCACAGACCCACCCAAACACAGTTTTGGAGAGGAAACTGAAGGTATGGTACACCAACGCTGATCGAATAACGAATAGGTGGGAGGAGTGACACGAAAAAGTCAAAGAGGCATCACCAGACATCATAGCTCTCACAGAAACCAAGCTCACGTTGATGATAGAAGATGCCATCTTTCCGATGGGATATCAGACCCTGAGGAAAGACAGAGGAAACAGAGGGAGTGGAGGAATGGCAGGAGCACGGTTTCAGGGACGGGAAATCCTGTGTCACAAACCTACTGGAGATCTATGACAGGGTGATAGCAGTAAGACAGGAGAGAAAGGGAGGGTAGATTGCATTTTCTTGGACTGTAAGAAGGGTTTGACATAGTTCTACACAAGAGATTAGTGCAAAAGCTGGAGAACCAGGCAGAGATAACAGGGAAGGCAGTACAATGGATCAGGGAACACCTGTCAAGAAGACAACAGCGAGTCATGGTACGTGGCAAGGTGTCAGAGTGGGCTCCTGTAACGAGCGGGATGCCACAGGGGTCAGTCCTATGACCGGTGCTGTTTCTGGTATTTGTGAACGACATGACAGAAAGAATAGATTCCGAAGTGTCGCTGTTTGCAGATGATGTGAAGTTGATGAGAAGAATTCAATCGGACGAGGACCAAGCAGAACTACAATGGGATCTAGACAAGCTGCAGGCCTGGTCTAGCAACTTGCTCCTGGAGTTCAACCCCACCAAATGAAAAGTCATTAAGATTGGGGAAGGGCAAAGAAGACCACAGACGGAATACAGTCTAGGGACCCAGAGATTACAAACCTCACTCAAGGAAAAGGATATTTGGGTGAGTATACCACCGGGCACATCTACTGAGGTGCACGTCAGCCAAATAACTGCTGCAGCATGCGGGCGCCTAACAAACCTAAGAACAGCATTCCGACATCTTAATAAGGAATCTTTCACGATCCTGTACACCGTGTATGTTAGGCCCATATTGGAGTATGCGGCACCAGTTTGGAACCCATACCTAGCCAAGCATGTAAGGAAACTAGAGATAGTGCAAAGGTTTGCAAAAAGACTAGTCCCTGAGCTAAGGGGTATGTCTTACGAGGAAAGGTTAAGGAAAAACGGCCTGACAGCACTGGAAGACAGGAGAGATAGGGGGGATATAACAGCAACATATAAAATACTGAGAGGAATCGGCAAGGTGGACAGAAACAGGATGTTCCAGAGATGGGACAGAACAACAAGGGGTCACAATTGGAAGTTGAAGACTAAGGTGAATCACAGGGATGTTGGAAGTGTTTCTTCAGTCACAGGGGTGCAAGGAAGTGGAATAGTCTGGGCATACATACATACATACTGGGAGTACATCGCTTTAAGAGAGTGTAAAAATTATAGGGGAATATGTAAGTTGAGTATACCTGGAAAAGTGTATGGTAGAGTTATTACTGAAAGAATTAAGAGTAAGGAAGAAAGTAGGATAGAAGATGAACAAGGAGGCTTTAGGAAAGGTATGGGTGTGTGGACCAAGTGTTTACAGTGAAATATATAGGTGAACAGTATTAAGATAAGGGTAAAGAGGTTTTTGGTGTATTTATGGATTTTGAATAGGCGTACGACAAAGTGGATGAGGAGGGACCCAATGTGACAGGAGTTGCAGGTATATGGAATTGGATTTAGGTTACTGAAAGCAGTAAAGTTTTTTTACGAGGTTAAAGGCTCATGTTAGAGTATGTTGGAGAGAGGGAGATTATTTTCCAGTAAAAGTAGGCCTTAGACAAGGATGCGTGATGTCACCGTGGTTGTTCCATATATTTATAGATGGGATTGTAAGAGAAGTGAATGCGCGAGTCTTGGCAAGAGGTGTGAGGTTAAAAGATAAAGAATTTAACACAAAATATGAGTTGTCACAGTTGCTCTTTGCTGATGACACTGTACTTTTGGGAGATTCTGAAGAGATGTTGCAGAAGTTGGTGGATCAGTTTAGGAGGGTATGTAAAAGAAGAAAATTGAAAGCGAATATAGGAAAGAGGAAGGTGATGAGAATAACAAAAAGATTAGGTGGCAAAAAACTGGATATCAGAGTGGAGCAAGAGTATGAAGGAGGTGAATCTATTCAGATATTTAGGAGTGGACGTGTCAGCAGATGGGTCTATGAAGGATGAGGTAAATCATAGAACTGATGAGGGGAAAAAGGTGAGTTGTGCACTTAGGAGTCTGTTGAGACAAAGAACTTTGTCCATGGAACCAAAGAGGGGAACGTATGTGAGTATAATTGTACCAACACTCTTATATGGGTGTGAAGAATGGGTGATGAATATTGCAACAGGGAGAAGGCTGGAGGCAGTGGAGATGTCATGACTGAGGGCAATCTGTGATGTGAATATAATGCAGAAATTTGTAGTTTGGAAATTAAGAGGTGGTGCGGGATTACCAAAACTATTATCAAGAGGGCTGAGGAGGGGTTGCTGAGGTGGACCTCTCTACATGTCCTCGGACATGTAGAGAGGCTGGAACAAAATAGAATCCCTTCAAGAGCGTATAAATCTGTAGTGGAGGGTAGGCGGGTTAGAGGTCGGCCTACAAAAGGTTGAAGGGAGAGGGGTAAAGGAAGTTTTGTGTGCGAGGGACTTGGACTTCCAGAAAGCATGCGTGAGCATATATGATAGTGAATGGAGACAAATGGTTTTTAATACTTGACATGCTGTTAGGGAATGAGCAAAGTAACATTTATGAAGGGATTCTAGGAAACTGACAGGCCGGACTTGAGCCCTGGAGATGGGAAGTGCAGTGTCTGCACTCTGAAGGAGTGTTAATGTTGCAGTTTTATAACTGTAGTGTAAACATGCCTCTTGCAAGACAGTGATGGAGTGAATGTTGAAAGTTTTTCTTTTTTGGGCCACCCTGCCTTGGTGGGCCACCCTGCCTTGGTGGGCCACCCTGCCTTGGTGGGCCACCCTGCCTTGGTGGGCCACCCTGCCTTGGTGGAAATTGGCCGATGTGTTAATAAAAACAACCAAGATGATAACGTGCTAGCGTTGCTTGAGTAGGTACAAGAGGTCTCACGAGGCAAGAAAAATAATTTCGGAGGTTTGGGCTTATGAGGCGGGGCAGGAGCATAGGCTCGAGCCCTGCAAGCACATCTTTTTGAATACAACTCAGTGAATGCACACACACACACACACACACACACACACACACACACACACACACACACACACACACACACACACACACAAAGACAGGATGTTCCAGGGAGGGGACACAGAAACAAGAGGCCACAATTGGAAGCTGAAGACACAAATGAGTCAGAGAGATAGTAGGAAGTATTTCTTCAGTCATAGAGTTGTAAGGCAGTGGAATAGCCTAGAAAATGACGTAGTGGAGGCAGGAACCATACACAGTTTTAAGACGAGGTTTGATAAAGCTCATGGAGCGGGGAGAGAGAGGGCCTAGTAGCAACCGGTGAAGAGGCGGGGCCAGGAGCTAGGACTCGACCCCTGCAACCACAAATAGGTGAGTACAAATAGGTGAGTACACACAGGGAAACGGAGGACCCAGTAGCGGTCAGTGAAGAGGCGGGGCCAGGAGCTGCAATCATACACACACACACACACAGATCAGGGAGGGCCAGCAAACACAACCACCCACAGAGCACCCTCAACCCCCCCCCCCCCACACACCTAATCTCATTAACCCAAACAAACCAAACTGATCCCCCCATCCCCCCCCAGCACAACCTCCTATAGTATCCTGCCAGGTCTCCCACTCCCCCAGCACCCTAAAACCCCCAAGAAGACTGTATTGGAAAAGAAGCTGAAGGTATAACGAATAACAAATAAGCATGAGGAGCGGCATGAAAGAATCATGGAGGCATAACTAGACATTATAGCACTTAGGGAATGACTTTTTAGAAGTAGTTCAGTAATGTTTTTTGAAGCAGTTTGTGACAGAACCTACAAGGGGAAATAACCTTCTTGATTAGGTGCTGGCGAACAAGGAAACCCTTGTTAATAGTTTAGAAATTAATGAGGAACTCGGCACAAGCGATCACAAATCAATTACCTTTGGCATAGAATGGAAGTATGACAGTAGGGACAACTCAGTAACAGTTCCAGATTTTCGCTTAGCAGATTACAATGGGCTTAGAGAACACTTATCATCTGTTGACTGGGGCAACGAAGAGAGCTATCAATATGACAGTTTTCTGAACACTATACATGCTGCTCAAAGAACGTTTATCCCGTATAAAGAAATTAGATCAAATAGAAATGACCCAAAATGGATGAACATTAGACTGAAATATCTACTAGGGCATAAGAAAGGAATTTATAGGCGTATCAAAAGAGGTGAGGGTCATCTTATGAATCAGTATATTGACATTAAGAGGGACGTTAAAAAGGGGATAAGAAAAGCTAAAAGCGACAATGAAATTGAAGTTGCTAGGGATTCGAAAACTAACCAAAAAAGTTTTTTCCAGGTCTATAGAACAAAAGTTAGAGATAAGATAGGTCCCCTTAAAAATAACTATGGGCACCTTACTGACAAAGATAATGAAATGTGCTCGATTTTAAATAATTATTTTCTCTCGGTTTTTACACAGGAAGACACTAACAATATTCCAGTAATTAATTTTTATAGTGGGCTAGAAGAAGATAAATTATGTAACATCACAGTCACTAGTGTAATGGTTATGACACAAATAGACCGACTGAAGCAAAATAAGTCGCCGGGTCCTGCTGAACTTTTTTCAAGGGTTCTTAAGGAATGCAAAATGGAAGTCTGTGAACCATTAACTAATATTTTTAATTTATCTCTTCAAACAGGTGTAGTGTCTGATATGTGGAAGATGGCTAATGTAATTCCTATTTTTAAAGCAGGGGATAAGTCGTTACCGTCAAATTACCGCCCAATAAGCCTGACCTCAATTGTAGGCAAATGACTAGAGTCAATTATAGCTGAGATTATAAGAAGCCATCTCGATAAGCATAGCTTGATTAATGATACTCAGCATGGATTCACGAGAGGCCGTTCTTGTCTAACTAATTTATTAACTTTCTTCAGTAAAACTTTTGAGGCTGTTGATCACGATAAAGAATTTGATATTATTTACTTAGATTTTAGTAAGGCATTTGATAGAGTTCCGCACCAAAGACTGTTAAAGAAAGTGGCAACTCATGGCATTGGGGGAAAAGTGCTCTCGTGGATCGAATCATGGCTCACAAACAGGAAGCAGAGAGTGTCCATAAATGGGGTTAAATCCGAGTGGGGATCTGTAACAAGTGGCGTTCCACAGGGATCAGTCTTGGGCCCGTTGTTGTTCATAATATATATCAATGATCTTGATGAGGGAATTACTAGTGAAATGAGCAAATTCGCCGATGACACAAAGATAGGTAGGATAATTGATTCAAATGTAGATGTTAGGGAACTTCAGGAGGATTTAGACAAACTCAATACCTGGTCAGCAAAGTGGCAGATGCAGTTCAATGTAGATACATGAAAGGTTCTGAAGCTCGGGAGTGTCCATAACCCTAGCACTTATAGGTTAAATAATGTAGAACTTAGCCATATAAATTGTGAAAAGGACTTGGGGGTTATGGTGAGCAGCAATCTTAATGCATAAGCGTACGTAATAAGGCAAATAGATTACTGGGATTTATATCAAGAAGTGTAAGCAACAGAAGTTCAGAGGTTATATTACAGCTTTATACATCATTAGTAAGGCCTCACCCAGATTATGCAGCCCAGTTCTGGTCTCCATATTACAGAATGGACATAAATTCGTTAGAAAACATTCAGCGTAGAATGACTAAATTAATACATAGCATTAGAAATCTTCCTTAAGAAGAAAGATTGAAGACTCTTAAATTACATTCACTTGTTAGACGAAGAATGAGGGGAGACATGATCGAAGTGTATAAGTGGAAGATGGGTATTAATATAGGTGATATAGATAAGGTCTTCAGGATATCTCTCCAAGAGAGAACCCGCAGTAATGGATTCAAATTAGACAAGTTTAGATTTAGAAAGGATATAGGAAAGTATTGGTTTTAAAATAGGGTAGTTGATGAGTGGAACAGTCTACCTAGTTGGGTTATTGAGGCTAAAACCTTGGGTAGTTTCAAATTTAGGTTGAATAAATGCATGAGTGAAAGGGGTTGGATTTGAGTGGGACTTGCATATGATTGGATAGGGTTAACAGAGCTTATTTCTTGGGTGGCATTGAAAATTGGTTGGGCAAATATTTTGTTAGTGGGATAGATTGTAAAGGACCTGCCTAGTATGGGCCAACAAGCCTGCTGCAGTGTTTCTCCTTTCTTATGTTCTTGTATTCTTAGGGAAACAAAACTTATGACGATGATAACAGATGCAATCTTTTCAACCCGATATCAGATCCCGAAGAACAATAGAAGGAACAAAGGGGAAGCAGGAGTTGCACTGCTCATCAGAAACCAGTGATGTTTTGAGGGGTTGGAAGGATTGGACAGAGGAGAAGGAAGGGAATGCATAGTAGGAACACTTCAGACTGAGACCAACAAGACAATAGTGGACACCCTAGCTGAGGTGGCTAGAAGAGCCTGTGTGGGTAGAACAAAGATACTAGCTGTGGGTGATTTCAACCACAAGGACATTCACTGGAAAACCCTGGAGCTAAATGCGCGACCAGAAACATGGAGGATTAAGCTAACCTAATCTAACAAGGTTAGACCTCGTATTCACCTTGAGTAGTTCAGACACTGAGGACCATCAGAGGACCATCAGAGCTAGTGCTCATGCGGTCCTAAGGGAAAAGACAGTAAATGAAATGATTGAACATGTGACCACAAACTGCAGGGTGGCAGAGAAGAAGTTCGTACCCAAGGGCATCAGGAACTATAGGAAGACCAGAATGAGCCCATGGTTCACCCGGGGGTGTAAAGAGGCCAAATCTAAGTGTACTAGAGTATGGAAAAAGAATAGAAGACAATAACCCAGGAAATTACAAAGATTAGCGAAGAGCCAAAAACGAATCTGCATGAATAAGGGAGGAGGCCTAGTGACAATATAAGAATTACATAGAATCGAAATCCAGATCTAGTCCAAAGCTATTGTACAGTCACATCATGAGGGAATCAGCAGAGGCACTGTGTATGCCACTAACGAAAATATTCAACACATCTATCGAAACAGGGCAGCTACCTGAGGTGTGGAAGACAGCAGATGTAGTCCCAATTCTTAAGAGAGGAGACAGACAAGCAACATTAAACTACAGACCAGTGTCACTGACATGTATAGTATGCAAAGTCATGGAGAAGCTAATCAGAAAAGCGGTGGAGCACATAGAAAGGAATGATCTTATATGCGATAACCAGTAGGATTTCAGGTAGCGGAAATCCTGTAACATAATCCTACTGGAGTTTTACGACAGGGTAACAAAAGTAAGACACGAGAAAGAGAGGGAGGGAGAGAGAGAGAGAGAGAGAGAGAGAGAGAGAGAGAGAGAGAGAGAGAGAGAGAGAGAGAGAGAGAGAGAGAGAGAAAGAGAGAGAGAGAGAGAGAGAGAGAGAGAGGACTGGGTAGACTGCTTTTTCTTAGATTGTAAAAAAAGATTAGTGCAGAAGCTAGAGTGCACCGGCATGCAATGGATCAGGGAATAGCTGACAGGAAGGTACGTGACGAGGTGTCAGTGTGGGCGCCTGTGACGAGCGGGGTTTCACAAGGGTCAGTCCTAATGCCGGTGCTGTTTCCGTATATGTGAATGACATAACTGAAGGGATAGATTGAGAGGTTTCCCTGTTTACAGACGACGTGAAGTTAATGTGGAGAAACTGCAAACCTGATTCAACAAATGGCTCCTGGAATTTAACCCTACCAAGTGCAAAGCCTTGAAGAATGGGGAATGTCAAAGAAGAACGCAGACGGAGCACAAGCTCCTGGGTCAAAGGCTGCAAATTTCATTCAGTGAAAATGATCTTGGGGTGAGTATGATACCGAGGATATCTCCTGAGGAGCACATCAACTAAATAACTGCTGTCTTTTATGGGCGTCTGGAAAACCTAAGAATAGCGTTTCGAAACTTAGGAGTCATTCAGGACATTATACACAGTATACATCAGGCCTATACCGAAGTATGTAGCACAAGTATGGAAGCCACACCTGGTCAAGTATGTCAAGAAACCAGAACTAGCTCCGGAGCTAAGGGGTATGTCCTCTGAGGAGAGATTGAAGAAAATCAACCTGACGTCAGTGGAAAATAGACGGGGTATTGGGGAAATGATATCAACATATAAAATACTGAGAAGAATGGACAAGGTAGATAGAGACAGAATGTTTCAGAGATGGGACACAGCAACAAGGGGCCACAACTGGACATTGAAGGCTCAGATGAGTAGCAGAGATGTTAGGAAGTATTTCTTCAGTCATAGAGTTGTCAGGAAATGGAACAGTCTGGAAAGTGATGCAGGGAGGTAGGAACCATACATAGATTTAAGGAGTATGATACAACTCATGAAGCAGGGAGAGCGTGGATCTAGTGGCGACTAGTGAAGAGGCCGGACAAGGTACTTTGAATCGACCTCAGCGCCACAATTAGGTGAGTGCACACACACACACGCACACACACAAGCACACACACACACACACACACACACACACAACACTCACAGTCTCACATACACATCCAAAAAACACAAGTGACGGAGAGTGCTGGATAACCTATAGAGATAAGGATTCTAACTCAACAGTCAGCTCTCGTATTGGAGATCTAACATATGAGTACCAGAGTTCGAGCATGGCAGCGTTGGGTGAACTGAACTACATGTTATTATCTGTAAGAAGGCATCTGGTACTAATCCTCACAAGACACTATTTTAGAATCTGGAAGACAGTCAGATATAATGAGATATACACTTTGTTGTGTCAAAGAATATCTGAGTGGAATGAGAGAGAGATAAATGGCTTAGGAAGAGGTGTCGGGATAGATAGACATGACTACCATTGTCCCACAAGGTTTGGTAATAGGATGAGATTTAGTCTTTATATAAGTATTTAATATGCCTGGCGAGGTTCTAAATATATTTCTGTTTATGGATAATGTAAAGCCTCCGAGAAGAGTAAGTACAGGAAGGTTCAAGGATAGGCAAGTGGAAGACTTCGGTAAACTGGTCATGTAAGTCGTTATTTTACCTTAAGTCCAGCAATTACACGGTTATGATATTTGGAAATCGGAGAGGAGATAAAATATAGACTCTGGGAGATGGTGCTACAAACCTGAAAAAAAACAAAATTATCCTGGGGTAAATATAACAAGCAGCAGATCACTGGAGGCACAAATAGGTTAGTATTCCTCGGCAGGGAACGCCCACCCGGCAACCTTCAAATCGGCATTCAGGTACATCAACAAAGAGTCCTGCAGAATCCCACGTACAGTGTACGTCAGAACCGTCACAGAGTATGCAGCACCAGCATGAAACCCTCTCCTGAGCAAACATGCCAAAAAACTGAGAAATTCCATAGATTCGCTAAGAGGCTCTTACCGGAGCCAAGAGAAATGACCAACGAAGAAACACTAAAGGTATTAAACCTTGTTAAGTAAAAGGACACAAGTGCAACTAATGTGACATTTTATTGCGGCAACGTTTCGCTCTCCAGGAGCTTTGTCGGCTTGACAAAGCTCCTGGAGAGCGAAACATTGCCACAATAAAATGTCACATTAGTTGCACTTGTGTCCTTTTGATTTACATATTGTCGGTAATTCTACCAACAGTATTAAAACCTTGTAAGACCAGAAGGAAGGAGAACCACGGACATACATAATTACGTTATGCATTATACACAGAGAACTCAATACGTCCCAGACACTGTTAGAAAATGCCACTTTGATCTCCAAGTAGTGCACGAAGAAATGGTTCATATGTTGTTTTAAGTTTAGGTATGGCATATGCTATGAGGCCAGGAATAGTGAGTGACCATTCAAAAGTAGTCCAGGGCGGGGCCAGGAGCCGAGACTCAACCTTTTTAACTACAACACAGCGAGTACAACAACTGGGAGAATGCATACGCACGCGAACAACGGCATATAAACACATTCAAAAAAAAAAAAAAAAAAGCCTCGCTTATAACGGCGTCAAGACACGAAGTTTGGTACGGAATTCTATTCGTTTTTCACATTCAAATGTCAACACAATACTAAAATTTGATGTCCATTGAAAAGATAGAGAGAGAGAGAGTGGGCAGAATAACCGCTGGCTGAGTCGATAGGTAAGGTAAAGTGTTGCTTCATACTCTCCATAATATACGTCTCATAAAAAAAACATGAGTGGAACCCATTCTATTAACTCCCGCAGCGACGCCTGTATTCAACACACCAGACTTCTACACACATGGCTAGATATGTTGAGCGATAGACACACAAATGAGGTGATCCATTAGGGATAGGTATACAAACGGTAAAGTCTGATTATAATAATAATAATTTTAAATGATAGAACATATATGGAAGGATCTGTTAAGTACATGATAGCAGTAATGGCTAATACATTCTACTTAAAGCTATATTCATGTGGGCCGAACTGTTTAGTGTTAGATAATACATATGGACGGACACATTAAGTCATACATAAACAGAGCGATTTGTTATTAAGTAACAGATACACAGAAAACAATCTAATAACCCATTGATACATATAGAAAGATCTATTAAGTGATAGAAACGCGCATAGAAATATTTATTAAATCACAGATACGCAGAGAAAACGATCGGTCAAATAAGTAATGCACATGAAACAATATATTAAGTCAAAGATTAATAGTCAAGTGTGTTAGGTCAAGGGTAACTAAACGGAGGAAATTCCATGGTCACGTATGTGCTGGCATCGGGGTTGACATGTCAAGTGGTGCTGCACACCTGATGTATGAAGCATTGACGGCCGAGTGAAATAAGGAATCTCGGGAATTTGAGCAGATTTCTTCAAGGCGCTCCAAAGGACTTGGGTTTTAATTCCTGGCTAGTATGAGCACTGTTAATTGCTTGCTTAAAAACACTCGTTCATGGCTGCATATATATATATATATATATATATATATATATATATATATATATATATATATATATATATATATATATATATATATATATGTGCATCCCGCCTACCAGTGACTATGCCCTCGTCTGCTACACGTCTCCTTGCCTGTGCTTCAGAATCTCTACAACCACGGTACTCTAAACACCACCTCCAAGGCTGAGGGACTGATTACCTCTTTTGTATATAGTTCTTCTGATTTCTTATTATGTCCAAGAATCTGTATTGATAAAGCCACTGGATGGCGAAACGTCTACAATAAAGATAACCAGATGTTGCACAAGTGTCTTAACTTTCATCTGACTTCATCTGACGTTCCCAGTAGTCGACTCACATTCGTTGGGTAGCACGGAGAAAGCATTAGATGTTTCCACAACAGTTTCCACAGCAGTCTCTTTCTTCTTCATCGTTTCTACCTTTCCATTCGTCTTCTTTGTCGTCAACTTCGTTCCATGCTGTCCAGCCACTGACCAGTTTCCCTTCTTGACCTGAGGACTCAAAACAGGACTACTACGAATCTTCTTGTTTTCCTTGGTCAGTCGCCGAATCTCCATCTTCGCCATCCTCAATTCTTCCTTAAGCTGTTGGTAAAGTTGCTCGATGGAGGGCATCTTGGTTCAGTCCGTAGAGAGCACACTCGACACGTCCTCACTGAGCTGGTTCTATGAACAATTCATTTACAATCCTGTCAGACACTAACTTCTTGGGATCTTAATACTTGGGAATTCTTCGCTTGCCTTACCCTTGGGCACGACCTACTTCCACATTGGGCAAATGTGACACCACCTATAACTGCTGCACCTCTCCTGCCTACGGTTTATAAGCTGCTTCTCCGCTCATATGCCGTATTCTATTCAAGATTGATGGACTGACCACATCGACTCAAGGTTGAGGGACTGATTACCTCATTCTCCTCCTGTTCTTCAAGTTTCTCCTGTGTATGGACTGATGAAGCCACTATGTGGCGAAACGTTTCCTTAATAAAGATACCCAAGAGTTGCACATGTGTCTAATTTATCATTAGTCTAGAGTTCATAGATAAAGAAATATCCAAAATTTATGAAATAGCCTTTGATCTGAAATA
>NW_027195035.1:0-2500 GCF_038502225.1 Cherax quadricarinatus
AAGAGGTATGATAAAGATCATGGAGCAGGGAGAGAGTGAATTAATATCGACTAGTGAAGAGGCGGGACCAGGAGCTATGAATGGATCCCTGCAACCATGTATAGGTGAGTACATGTACCAACATGTAAGGGACACTACCAGAGAGCGAGGAGAGGATGAACCAGCAAGACTGGACCTAGTATTCACCTTGAGTAGTGCAGATATTGAGGACATCACATATGAAAGACCCCTTGGAGCCAGTAACCACGTGGTTCTGATCTTCGAATACACAGTAGAGCTACAAGTGGAGATGGAAGCAGGAAGGGCAGGACAAATGAAGCCTAACTACAAGAGAGGGGACTACACAGGCATGAAGAATTTCCTGCATGGGGTTCAGTGGGACAGAGAACTGGCAGGGAAGTCAGTTAACGAGGTGATGGAATATGTGACAACAATATGCAAGGAAGCCGAGGAGAGGTTTGTACCCAAGGGTAACAGAAAAATGAGAAGGCCAGGGTGAGCACTTGGTTCACCCAAAGGTGTACAGAGGCCAAAACCAAGTGTGCTAGAGAATGGAAGAGGTATAGAAGGCAAAGGACCCAGGAGAATAAGGAGAGCAGTCATAGAACCAGAAATGAATATGCACAAGAAGGGAGAGGTCAATAATTATGCATGGCTTCTTGAGGCAGAAGGGAGGATATATGATGAAAGAAGACAGGGGGAGGTCAAAGAGACTGAGAGCATCATTACAGTAACAGGATAGAAGGACATGTCCCAATTGACAAATTTTCAGAGACTTGTTGGGATGTTCAAGGTAAAAAGAAAAAATGCCAAGGCAAATTGATATTCTAAACAAGTGGTTGGGAACAAAATCTTGCACCAGAGGCCAATGTTAAAGAATTCCCCAAAATATCAGCGAGTGTACCTCGACCACAGCAGAACACAAAAAGAACTGGAGGAACTGAGAGAGTAAGAAGGCACCATAGGCAGGAAGGAGAAACAGAGCAGGAACTGACAGATGGGAGCACAGTTTCAAAGGGGAACAACACAACCACCATAGCATCCCCTCAACCCCTTCCACTACACAACACAATAATCAGAAACAAGCAACACTCCACACCCACAGTATCCTCCCCCCAGCACTAATGCTATCACTGCAGCCTACCATAATATCCAACCATATCTACCACACCCCCAACCTGCACCAGTCCCTCCCACCTCCCAGAATTCAGTATTCCATCTGCATTGATATGCCAATGCAGATAAAATAAATGAGAGTGAGGAGTGACAAGAATGATTCATGGAGGCATCCCTGAACATCATAGCACTCATGGAGACAAAGCTCACTGGGATGATAAATGCAATCTTCCCAACTGGATATCAGATCCTGATGAAAGAAGGAACAGAAAGGAGGAGTTGCAATGCTTATCAAAAACCAGTGGAGTTTTGAGATGGGAGAACTGGGCAGAGAGGAAGCAAGGGGCTACATAGTAGGAACACTTCAGACTGTGGGTCCCATGTGATGAGAGCATTGATGTACTATCCACCACCAAACAGCAGGAGACCAAGACAATAGGTATGATAAAGCAACAGAGCGATGGTGAATTCTTTAGCTGAGGTGGCCAGAAGAGCCCACATGGACAAGGGAAAGTTATAAGTTATGGGGGATTTCAACTACAAGGAGATTGGAGTATACACAGATAAGGAGGGAGGAACAGCGACAGTACGAAAACGACATAGCATCGAAAGTCAAGTCTGACCCGAAACTGCTGTATAGCCACATTAGGAAGACAACAGTCAAAGACCAGGTGATCAGGCTGAGGAAAGAAGGTAGGAAACTCCCAAGAAAAGATTAAGAGGTATGTGAGGAGCTCAATATGAGATTTAAGGAAGTATTTACAGTGGAGACAGGAAGGACTCTGGGAGGACAGAACAGAAGGGGGCACCAACAAGGAATATACCAACAAATGTTGGATGACATACACACAACTGAGGAGCTAAAGAAGTTGCTGAGGAACCTTGATACCTCAAAGGCAATGGGACTGGACATCTCCCTGTGGATTCTTAGAGAGGGAGCAGAAATGCTGTGTGTGCCACAAACCACAATCTTCAACACATCCCTTGAAACTGGGCAACTACCTGAGGTATGGAAGATGGCAAATGTAGTTCCCATTTTTTAAAAAAAGGAGACAGAAAGGAGGCACTAAACTACAGACCAGTGTCACTGACGTGTATAGTATGCAAAGTCATGGAGAAGATTATCAGGAGGAGAGTGGTGGAGCACCTGGAACGAAACAAGAGTTTAAACGCCAACCAGCACGGATTCATGGAAGGCAAATCCTGTGTCACAAACCTTCTGGAGTTTTATGATAAAGTAACAGAAGTAAGACACGAGAGAGAAAGGTGGGTTGATTGCATCTTCTTGGACTACAGGAAGGCCTTTGACACAGTTCCTCACCAGAGATTAGTGCAGAAACTAGAGGATCAGGCACGTATAACAGGAAGGGCACTGCAATGGATC